>NC_134357.1:225742633-225802633 GCF_048569485.1 Anomaloglossus baeobatrachus
GTGTGTGCGGGGTGCAGAGCCCGGTGTGTGTGTGTGCGGGGTGCAGAGCCCGGTGTGTGTGTGTGTGTGTGCGGGGTGCAGAGCTGGGTGTGTGTGTGTGTGTGCAGGGTGCAGAGCCCGGTGTGTGTGTGTGCGGGGTGCAGAGCCCGGTGTGTGTGTGTGTGCGGGGTGCAGAGCCCGGTGTGTGTGTGTGTGTGTGTGTGCGGGGTGCAGAGTCCGATGTGTGTGTGTGTGTGTGCGCGCGTGCGAGGTGCAGAGTCCGATGTGTCTGTGGGTTGCAGAGCCCGGTGTGTGTGTGTGTGGGGTGCAGAGCCGGGTGTGTGTGTGCAGGGTGCAGAGCCCGGTGTGTGTGTGTGCGGGGTGCAGAGCCCGGTGTGTGTGTGTGTGTGCGGGGTGCAGAGCCCGGTGTGTGTATGTGTGTGTGTACGGGGTGCAGAGTCCGATGTGTGTATGTGTGTGTGTGCGGGGTGCAGAGTCCGATGTGTGTGTGTGGGGTGCAGAGTCCGGTGTGTGTGTGTGTGTGCGGATTGCAGAGTCCGATGTGTGTGTGTGTGTGCGCGGGGTGCAGAGACCGATGTGTGTGTGTGTGTGTGTGTGTGTGTGCGGGGTGCAGAGTCCGATGTGTGTGTGTGTGTGTGGGGTGCAGAGTCCGGTGTGTGTGTGTGTGCGGGGTGCAGAGTCCGATGTGTGTGTGTGTGCGGGGTGCAGAGTCCGATGTGTGTGTGTGTGGGGTGCAGAGTCCGATGTGTATGTATGTGTGTGTGTGTGTGTGTGTGTGTGTGGGGTGCAGAGTCCGATGTGTGTGTGTGTGTGTGTGTGTGTGTGGTGCAGAGTCCGGTGTGTGTGCGGGGTGCAGAGTCCGATGTGTGTGTGTGCGGGGTGCAGAGTCCGATGTGTGAGTGTGCGTGTGTGTGCGGGGTGCAGAGTCCGATGTGTGTGTGTGTGCGGGGTGCAGAGTCCGATGTGTGTGTGTGTGTGCGGGGTGCAGAGTCCGATGTGTGTGTGTGTGTGGGGTGCAGAGTCCGATGTGTGTGTGTGTGCGGGGTGCAGAGTCCGATGTGTGTGTGTGCGGGTTGCAGAGTCCGATGTGTGTGTGTGTGTGTGCGGGGTGCAGGACCGATCTGTGTGTGTGTGTGTGTGCGGGGTGCAGAGTCCGATGTGTGTGTGTGTGTGTGCAGGGTGCAGAGTCCGATGTGTGTGTGTGTGTGCAGGGTGCAGAGTCCGATGTGTGTGTGTGTGTGCAGGGTGCAGAGTCCGATGTGTGTGTGTGTGTGTGTGTGCGGGGTGCAGAGTCCGATGTGTGTGTGTGTGTGTGTGTGCGGGGTGCAGAGTCCGATGTGTGTGTGGGGTGCAGAGTCCGATGTGTGTGGGTGTGTGCGGGGTGCAGCGTCCGATTGTGTGTGTGCGGAGTGCAGAGTCCGATGTGTGTGTGTGTGTGTGCGGGGTGCAGAGTCCGATGTGTGTGTGTGTGTGTGTGTGGGGTGCAAAGTCCGATGTGTGTGTGTGTGCGCGGGGTGCAAAGTCCGATGTGTGTGTGTGTGTGTGCGGGGTGCAGAATCCGATGTGTGTGTGTGTGCGGGGTGCAGAATCCGATGTGTGTGTGTGTGCGGGGTGCAGAATCCGATGTGTGTGTGTGTGCGGGGTGCAGAGTCCGATGTGTGTGTGTGTGTGTGTGTGTGTGTGTGTGGGGTGCAGAGTCCGGTGTGTGTGTGCGGGGTGCAGAGCCCGGTGTGTGTGTGCGGGGTGCAGAGCCCGGTGTGTGTGTGTGTGTGTGTGTGCGGGGTGCAGAGTCCGATGTGTGTGTGTGTGCGGGGTGCAGAGTCCGATGTGTGTGTGTGTGGGGTGCAGAGTCCGATGTGTATGTATGTGTGTGTGTGTGTGTGTGTGTGTGTGTGTGGGGTGCAGAGTCCGATGTGTGTGTGTGTGTGTGTGTGTGTGTGGTGCAGAGTCCGATGTGTGTGTGTGTGCGGGGTGCAGAGTCCGATGTGTGTGTGTGTGTGTGTGGGGTGCAGAGTCCGATGTGTGTGTGTGCGGGGTGCAGAGTCCGATGTGTGTGTGTGTGTGTGTGTGTGTGCGGGGTGCAGAGTCCGATGTGTGTGTGTGTGTGTGTGTGTGTGTGGGTGTGCGGGGTGCAGAGTCCGATGTGTGTGTGTGTGTGTGTGTGTGTGGGTGTGCGGGGTGCAGAGTCCGATGTGTGTGTGTGCGGGGTACAGAGTACGATGTGTGCGTGTGTGCGTGCGGGGTGCAGAGTCCGATGTGTGTGTGTGCGGGGTGCAGAGCCGATTGTGTGTGTGTGTGTGTGTGTGCAGAGTCCGATGTGTGTGTGTGTGCAGAGTCCGATGTGTGTGTGTGTGTGTGTGTGTGTGTGTGTGTGTGTGTGTGTCTGTGCGGGGTGCAGAGTCCGATGTGTGTGTATGTGTGCGGGGTCCACAGTCCGATGTGTGTGTGTGTGTGTGCGCGGGGTGCAGAGTCCGATGTATGTGTGTGTGTGTGCGGGGTGCAGAGTCCGATGTGTGTGTGTGTGTGTGTGTGTGTGGGGTGCAGAGTCCGATGTGTGTGTGCGGGGTGCAGAGTCTGATGTGTGTGTGTGTGCGGGGTGCAGAGTCCGATGTGTGTGTGTGTGCGCGTGTGTTCGGGGTGCAGAGCCCGATGTGTGTGTGTGTGGGGGGTGCAGAGCCCGATGTGTGTGTGTGTGTGTGGTGCAGAGCCCGATGTGTGCGGGGTGCAGAGTCCGATGTGTGTGTGTGTGTGTGCGGGGTGCAGAGTCCGGTGTGTGTGTGTGTGTGTGTGTGTGGGGTGCAGAGTCCGATGTGTGTGTGTGTGTGTGTGTGCGGGGTGCAGAGTCTGATGTGTGTGTGTGCGTGTGCGGGGTGCAGAGTCTGATGTGTGTGTGCGTGTGCGGGGTGCAGAGTCCGATGTGTGTGTGTGCGTGTGCGGGGTGCAGAGTCCGATGTGTGTGTGTGTGCGGGGTGCAGAGTCCGATGTGTGTGTGTGTGAGCGGGGTGCAGAGTCCGATGTGTGTGTGTGTGTGTGGGGTGCAGAGTCTGATGTGTGTTTGTGTGTGTGTGTGTGTGTGAGGTGCAGAGTCCGATGTGTGTGTGGGGTGCAGAGTCCGATGTGTGTGTGTGCGGGGTGCAGAGTCTGATGTGTGTGTGTGTGTGTGTGTGGGGTGCAAAGTCCGATTGTGTGTGTGCGGGGTGCAGAGTCCGATGTGTGTGTATGTGTGCGGGGTCCACAGTCCGATGTGTGTGTGTGTGTGTGCGCGGGGTGCAGAGTCCGATGTATGTGTGTGTGTGTGCGGGGTGCAGAGTCCGATGTGTGTGTGTGTGTGTGTGTGTGTGGGGTGCAGAGTCCGATGTGTGTGTGCGGGGTGCAGAGTCTGATGTGTGTGTGTGTGCGGGGTGCAGAGTCCGATGTGTGTGTGTGTGCGCGTGTGTTCGGGGTGCAGAGCCCGATGTGTGTGTGTGTGGGGGGTGCAGAGCCCGATGTGTGTGTGTGTGTGTGGTGCAGAGCCCGATGTGTGCGGGGTGCAGAGTCCGATGTGTGTGTGTGTGTGTGCGGGGTGCAGAGTCCGGTGTGTGTGTGTGTGTGTGTGTGTGGGGTGCAGAGTCCGATGTGTGTGTGTGTGTGTGTGTGCGGGGTGCAGAGTCTGATGTGTGTGTGTGTGTGTGCGGGGTGCAGAGTCCGATGTGTGTGTGTTTTTGTGTGTGTGTGTGGGGTGCAGAGTCCGATGTGTGTGTGTGTGTGCGGGGTGCAGAGTCTGATGTGTGTGTGTGCGGGGTGCAGAGTCCGATGTGTGTGTGTGGGGTGCAGAGTCTGATGTGTGTGTGTGGGGTGCAGAGTCCGATGTGTGTGTGTGTGGGGTGCAGAGTCCGATGTGTGTGCGTGTGTGGGGTGCAGAGTCCGATGTGTGTGCGTGTGTGGGGTGCAGAGTCCGATGTGTGTGTGTGGGGTGCAGAGTCCGATGTGTGTGCGTGTGTGGGGTGCAGATTCCGATGTGTGTGTGTGGGGTGCAGAGTCCGATGTGTGTGTGTGGGGTGCAGAGTCTGATGTGTGTGTGTGTGGGGTGCAGAGTCCGATGTGTGTGGGGTGCAGAGTCCGATGTGTGTGTGTGTGTGTGTGTGGTGCAGAGTCCGATGTGTGTGTGTGTGTGTGTGTGTGTGTGTGTGCGGGGTGCAGAGTCCGATGTGTGTGTGTGTGCGCGTGTGTTCGGGGTGCAGAGCCCGATGTGTGTGTGTGTGGGGGGTGCAGAGCCCGATGTGTGTGTGTGTGTGTGTGTGGTGCAGAGCCCGATGTGTGCGGGGTGCAGAGTCCGATGTGTGTGTGTGTGTGTGTGTGTGTGCGGGGTGCAGAGTCCGATGTGTGTGTGTGTGTGTGTGTGAGGTGCAGAGTCCGATGTGTGTGTGGGGTGCAGAGTCCGATGTGTGTGTGTGTGTGTGTGTGTGCGGGGTGCAGAGTCCGATGTGTGTGTGTGTGTGTGTGTGTGAGGTGCAGAGTCCGATGTGTGTGTGGGGTGCAGAGTCCGATGTGTGTGTGTGCGGGGTGCAGAGTCTGATGTGTGTGTGTGTGTGTGTGGGGTGCAAAGTCCGATTGTGTGTGTGTGGGGTGCAGAGTCCGATGTGTGTGTGTTTTTGTGTGTGTGTGTGGGGTGCAGAGTCCGATGTGTGTGTGTGTGTGTGTGGTGCAGAGTCCGATGTGTGTGTGTGTGTGTGCGGGGTGCAGAGTCTGATGTGTGTGTGTGCGGGGTGCAGAGTCCGATGTGTGTGTGTGGGGTGCAGAGTCTGATGTGTGTGTGTGGGGTGCAGAGTCCGATGTGTGTGTGTGGGGTGCAGAGTCCGATGTGTGTGTGTGGGGTGCAGAGTCTGATGTGTGTGTGTGTGTGTGTGGGTGTGTGTGGGGTGCAGAGTCCGATGTGTGTGTGTGTGTGTGTGTGTGTGTGGTGCAGAGTCCGATGTGTGTGTGTGTGTGTGTGTGTGTGTGTGTGCGGGGTGCAGAGTCCGATGTGTGTGTGTGTGTGTGTGTGTGTGAGGTGCAGAGTCCGATGTGTGTGTGTGTGTGTGTGTGTGTGTGAGGTGCAGAGTCCGATGTGTGTGTGTGTGTGTGTGTGTGAGGTGCAGAGTCCGATGTGTGTGTGTGAGGTGCAGAGTCCGATGTGTGTGTGGGGTGCAGAGTCCGATGTGTGTGTGTGCGGGGTGCAGAGTCTGATGTGTGTGTGTGTGTGTGTGTGGGGTGCAAAGTCCGATTGTGTGTGTGTGGGGTGCAGAGTCCGATGTGTGTGCGTGTGTGGGGTGCAGAGTCCGATGTGTGTGTGTGGGGTGCAGAGTCCGATGTGTGTGTGTGGGGTGCAGAGTCCGATGTGTGTGCGTGTGTGGGGTTCAGATTCCGATGTGTGTGTGTGGGGTGCAGAGTCCGATGTGTGTGTGTGGGGTGCAGAGTCTGATGTGTGTGTGTGTGTGTGTGTGTGGGGTGCAGAGTCCGATGTGTGTGGGGTGCAGAGTCCGATGTGTGTGTGTGTGAGTGTGTGTGTGTGCGGGGTGCAGAGTCTGATGTGTGTGTGTGTGTGTGTGGGGTGCAAAGTCCGATTGTGTGTGTGTGGGGTGCAGAGTCTGATGTGTGTGTGTGTGTGCGGGGTGCAGAGTCCGATGTGTGTGTGTTTTTGTGTGTGTGTGTGTGGGGTGCAGAGTCCGATGTGTGTGTGTGTGTGTGGTGCAGAGTCCGATGTGTGTGTGTGTGTGTGTGTGTGTGTGGGGTGCAGAGTCTGATGTGTGTGTGTGGGGTGCAGAGTCCGATGTGTGTGTGTGGGGTGCAGAGTCTGATGTGTGTGTGTGGGGTGCAGAGTCTGATGTGTGTGTGTGTGTGTGGGGTGCAGAGTCCGATGTGTGTGGGGTGCAGAGTCCGATGTGTGTGTGTGTGTGGTGCAGAGTCCGATGTGTGTGTGTGTGTGTGTGTGTGTGTGTGTGGGGTGCAGAGTCCGATGTGTGTGTGTGTGTGTGTGCGGGGTGCAGAGTCCTATGTGTGTGTGTGTGTGTGGTGCAGAGTCCGATGTGTGTGTGTGTATGTGTGTGTGTGTGTGTGTGTGCGGGGTGCAGAGTCCGATGTGTGTATGTGTGGGGTGCAGAGTCCGATGTGTGTGTGTGGGGTGCAGAGTCCGATGTGTGTGTGTGTGTGTGTGTGCGGGGTGCAGAGTCCGATGTGTGTGTTTGTGTGCGGGGTGCAGAGTCCGATGTGTGTGTGTGTGTGTGTGCGGGGTGCAGAGTCCGGTGTGTGTGTGTGTGTGTGTGTGTGTGCGGGGTGCAGAGTCCGATGTGTGTGTGTGTGTGTGTGTGTGTGGGGTGCAGAGTCCGATGTGTGTGTGTGTGTGTGTGTGTGTGTGGGGTGCAGAGTCCAATGTGTGTGTGTGTGTGTGTGTGTGTGTGTGTGTGGGGGGGGTGCAGAGTCCAATGTGTGTGTGTGTGTGGTGCAGAGTCCGATGTATGTGTGTGTGTGTGTGTGGGGTGCAGAGTCCGATGTGTGTGTGTGTGGGGTGCAGAGTCCGATGTGTGTGTTTGTGTGCGGGGTGCAGAGTCAGATGTGTGTGTGTGTGTGGTGCAGAGTCCGATGTGTGTGTGTGTGTGTGCGGGGTGCAGAGTCCGATGTGTGTGTGCGCAGAGTCCGATGTGTGTGTGTGTGCGGGGTGCAGAGTCCGGTGTGTGTGTGTGTGTGTGTGCGCGGGGTGCAGAGTCCGATGTGTGTGCGCGTGTGTGCGTGGGGTGCAGAGTCCGATGTGTGTGTGTGTGCGTGACTGCCAAGACCCACCAACCGGTTCCCCCTCCCCACCGCGCAATGAAGGAGACCACACATGGAATATCTTTCTTTTGTTCTTTATTGAAGGTATCCACGTAACACCATTCAATTTTGATATAAAAAGGGGGTTGCTTGATATTTTGGCCACAGCTTTAACCACAGGCTCAAATCCGCCTTAAACCTGAGGGAGGAGGCCCGATGCCTACGGCCGACTGTGGCAGGTTGGCTCTCACCAAATCCCTCTTCCACCGGCCACGGAGTGGCGAAGGCCCACGCCTGAGCTGCGACCCCCACACAGGGCCCTCATGGCCCGCTCAACCCCGTCCTGGATGTCTGACAGGAAAATATCCAGACCTATGTCATTGAGGCTAAAACCATCCTCTAGCACCAATCTGCTGATCTCTGATTCCAGCAACTCATGTCCCAGCACTATCCCTCTTCCTGATGCTATAAATTTGGCGATCTGCATATTGACATCCAGCTTAATCTTGGTAATATACTGGACCATACCACCACTACGTTGCTGAAGAAGCCGCTAAACCTGTCCAGGTCTGCTTGCATGACCGCAAGCAGTTCCTGGATCCTCACATTTACCAGGTCGTTCCCACCCGCGTGGATGACTAACACTACTGGGCCCCTGGCTATCCTTGCTATGTTCACTACCTCGGGCAGGACCTGTGTCCAGGCCATGCCCCGAACTCCTCTCCAATGGAACTTGAGGTGATGAAATCCCAGCTCGCTTCCACCTGGTCTCGACTCGGCCCGCCGTGCTGCCCAGAATATGTGTGAGTGACCTAGGATCCAAATGCTAGGTCTCGCCGGATCTAGGAAGAAAAGCTGTTAGCAACTGTACTCAGCATAGTTATCATAGTGTCAGCGTCCATCATTGTATTAGTGTTGTCATAGCTTTTGGTGGCGGAACTACGGGACTGAACGGTTAGCAATGATTAGTTATCTGAGGGATGTGGAAAGATGTAGTGACTGCCGAGGCTTTACTTGTGGTAAAATTTGGTGGTTGGCAGGGATCAAGGGGTTAAATTAGATCTGGCCTAATATAGCGGAAGAAACAATCTGATTTCCAACGCCCTATCCACTTTATCTCCTCGTTCGAGAAGCCGGCCCTTGCTGCCTCGGTTGCTGCGCCTATGCGGAAGGAGTGTGTGCTATAGTCCCCTGGCTGTAAGCCCAGGTTGGAAAGTGACGTTTTTAGCAAGGCTGAAAACTGCGTTGCCGTGAGCGGGGATCCATCCGCGTGCTCTAAAAAGAATTTATTGGGAACCCGAGACTCTAAGTAACACTGCAAGATAAGGATGGGACAGAGGGGGCCGGGAAACGGGAAAATGGGGAACCAAACTCCTCTACCGAGCTGATCTGTTTTAGAGCGCCTTATGCGAACTCGTACTCCACCATTGCAAATTATTACATCGTCGTGGAGCAGACCCCCGGGACGAGCTGATGATCTGCTGACTAATTCACTGATTCGCAAAGCCCCAAAGAATGCCAGCGAGAAGGCAGCCGAGAACAAGCGGACCTCGCTGTCATTGGCGCATACGTCGCCTAGCTGGTTTATTATGCCTGAGAGGATGGCAAATGAAATGGGCCTTCTGCTTTCAGTGCACTGCCGCTTCCAGCCTTTAACGGCCTGCGTAAACAGGAAGGCCTTGGTGACATCAGGCCATCCACGAACCCGGAAGTGAAAGGCTATGCCTGCGAGCCGCTGCTGCGCTACTATACCCGACACGCCATTACTATGCAAATGCGCTATATACCGAGCAACGGAGTTGCTGAGAAAATAAGCAGACACCTGGCTAGGCAGCGGTTGTGCTATATTTAACCATTCGTTCCAAGCCTTACCGTACGAACGCCACGTAGATGGAGCTAGAGATGCCTGGACCAAAGGCATCAGCTGTCCTCGGGGACCGTCCAAAGGAACTGTGGACAGTTCTGGCCAATGCTGTCCGCTTCCGGATGTAATACACGAAACTTCTGAAATTCAAAACGTGATAAGGCATCAGCAATAGTGTTATCGATCCCTGGCACGTGACGGGCCCTGAACCAGATGTTATGCTCGAGGCACTTGAGGACTAAATAGCGCAGTAAGCTGATCACTGGCGGGGAGGAAGATGCTAGGTGGTTAATGGCGTGGACGACACTTATGTTGTCTGTCCAGAAACAGATTCGTTTATTCGCCAGCTGATCTGCCCAAAGATCCGTAGCTACAATTATAGGGAACAGCTCAAGCAAAGTGAGGTTTTTTGTCCAACCTAACAAGTGCCATTTTTGGGGCCAGCGACTAGCGCACCACTTGGGACCAAGGAAAACTCCGAATCCGGTGGACCCGGCAGCATCCGAAAATAGAGATATGTCAGAGCTGGAAACCTCCTGTTCCTGAAAACACGTGCGTCCATTGTAAGTAGCTAGAAAAGACCTCCATACACGTAGGTCCTCCCGTAGGGCGCTGGTGATGCGAATCCTGTGGTGGGGGGCAGCTATGCCCCTAGTGGCCAGGCAAAGCCTACGGGAAAAGATCCTTCCCATAGGCATGACTCTACAGGCGAAGGCGAGCAAGCCTAATAAAGATTGCATTTGCGCCAGGGTTACCTTACGAACCGCACAGAACCCGTCGATGAGCGATGTTGTTTTTTGGACCTTTTCCAGTGGTAACCGAATCATCATGGTAATTGAGTCTATTTCGATTCCCAAAAAGGAAAGTCATGTCACAGGGCCAACTGTTTTTTCGTTCGACAGCGGAACCCCGAATTTGTCCGCTAATGCCTGGAATGAATTTAACGCAATAGCGCATGTTTCCGAGTTGGCGGGGCCAACGAACAGGAAATCATCTAGATAATGGGTGACTGATTTGATCTTTACCACGTCCTTAACCACCCATTCTAGGAAGGTGCTGAAGAGCTCGAAGTGAGAGCAGGATATGGAGCAACCCATGGGAAGACACATGTCATAGAAGAATTTTTGTTGAAATAGCACCCTAGCAGGTGGTGACAATCAGGGTGCACTGGTAGCAGGCGAAAGGCGAACGCTATGTCCGATTTAGCCATTAATGCTCCTTGCCCTGCTTTGCGTACCAGTCCGACTGCTTTGTCAAAAGACGCGTAGGACACTGCTGAGTCCTCTGTGGGGATGCCGTCATTTACTGACCTCCCGTCCGGGAAGGATAAGTGGTGTATGAGGCGAAATTCACCCTTTTCTTTTTTAGGCACTACCCCTAGGGGTGAAACGCGAAGGTTCGGGAATGGTAAGTTAGTGAATGGGCCTGCTACGCGGCCTAGTGCCACTTCCTTGAGTAATTTGTTTTCCAGGACCTGTGGGAGGTCCCGGGCAGATTTTAGGTTGGGGGCAAAGGTTGGTTCTGAGGAGAAATTAAAGGGGATAAAGAAACCGTGGGTGAAACCGTCTCTGATGGTGTCAGCCGCTGCCTTATTGGGGTAACGTTCGAGCCATGGCTCCATCTCGTGCACGTTCACTGGGGTCCTTGGGACCTGGTGGTGCATTTTTTGCATGGTGCCTTGTTGTTTGCTTATCGCATTTGGTGGAGGTGTGATTGCCCCCGCAGGATGAACACTCATGCTTGTATTTGCAGAGACCTTGATACCTGCAATGGCCTTCGTTGAAGAGCCAGCAGCAACCTGGTCTGCGAACATTTGCGGCTCCCGGTGTGCCGTGGTTTGGGGAAAATTGGCCTGGAAAGGACTGAAAGGACTTTTGCGCCATCATGAGTCTGAGCCATGAATCGGTTGCCTTTACACCCCAACCCAATTGTGGTTGGAGTGCCAGGCGTCTCCTAAATTCTTCATCATACTTCCACCACGCTGATCCCCCATGGGTTTTATAGGAGTTGTAAATGGTGTCGCAGTAAGTGAAGAGTTCTGAGCATCGTTCGGGGTGCTTCTGACCCATCACGCACCCCAGAACACAGAAAGCCTGCAACCAATTAGTTATGGTCTTGGCTACGGTGGATTTTTTAGCGAATTGGCGGTCGTTGCCTCGTCTTTCCTTGTCGACGGTGTTTTGATCCGCAGATATTAGGGACCAGATATCCACATAATCATTAGCTCAAATTTTTTGGACTGTTTCCGGGGTTAGGTGGGTTCCTAGCGGTGAAACACCACAATAGAACATGTCCCTGTGTAGGTCAGGGCGCTGATGTTTTACGAACGCGGGGTTAACCAGAACTAGTCCCGACGGTGAACGAACCGCATCCCTCATTACTCCTGGATGGGTCCCCCCTGCCCAAGCGCTGGTAAAGCTGTACTCACCGGCCGATGTGGTAGGTTGGTCCTCTGGCGCCGCCATCTGGGGTAGTTATTCGGGTAGTGGTTCACTGCCGTGGTGGTGATTAGCAAACCTTTCGCCTGGAGGGCCGCTTAGTGAGCGGCTGCGGCGAGAGTCGGATGACGCAGTGCTGGATGGCGTGTGGTGTCTCCTGCGGGATGATCTCTTGCTGCGGTTAGACAAACGGAAATGGTGATTGTGCCGTGAGCGCCGGGAGTGACGCCCGTGGCTATCTCGGCTTCTGCTGCGGGAAGTGGACGGTGATCTTCTGTGGTTATGACCCCTAAGGGGTCTACGATGGAGAGCTGATGATCCTGGCTCGGCTGACCCCACGCGTGATGAGTGCCTTGCTTCTACCTGCGGTTGGCTTACTGGCAGGATGGGCGATGGATAGATTGCAGGGGTTGGCAGGGGGTGCAGGGGGGGTAAATCTAATGGAGGAGTACCTTGGATTTCCTGCGGTTGTAGCTGTAGGTTGGAGCATGGGGGTGTCAGGGGTAAAGATGGATCCTCTTCACCATGGAACTCAGTGTTCTTGCTAGGGTCAGGTTGGGAAAGGTGCCCATGATGGTCCCTGCATTCCTGGTGTGAGTCAGAGTGTGCTGATCCCTCGGCTGAAGAGCTTCTGCTTTCTGATGCTCCCATAATGTGGCCTGGATGCTGATGCGAGATAATAGGGCAGTGGAGATTGCTGGCTGGAGGGTGGGTGCTTGACTGCTGCAGACCACCACGTTCGCTTTGTAATGAATGCGAACGCTGGGCAGGAAATGCAGTTATAAAGCATGTTTGTTTATGACTGCATTTCCCTTTAAATTTGCCGCTTTTACTTTTAATGACATCACTCCCGGTCCGGGGGCCGAAAACCGGAAGTACGGTATAGTCACATGGTTGCCGAGTCACATGAAGTGACTCGGCTGCCATGGATACCGGATGTGACGCAGCCTCAGCATGGAGCGGTAAGCAACATGAGGGGCGCGTCATGCTGGGCGGTGCAGAGTGCCTGGGGGGAGGCGCTCTGCATTGTGGTGGCAAACGTGATGCCAGGGTGGGGGCAGCATTCCTGAGGGGAGGGGGAGCATCGCTGCGTGGACGAACGCGATGCCCGGTGGGGGGCAGCATGCCTGGGTGACGGGGGTGCAGCGCTGCGCGATATATGTGAACGCGATGCCCGGTGGGGCAGGGGATAGGTGGCCGGGGTGAGAGCGGACCGGACCTTCTGGACCTGGCCGCCCTGCGCCTGGGGTCTGTTGTGGGGCTTAGACGCTGCGGTGGACGGGAGGGTCTGGAAGACCTGCGCCCACCGCTGCTGGGAACCGGCAGGAGGGAGCTGGTGCCCACAAGGGAGGCAAGCCAATCGGCTCCCTCCCGTCCGATCCTTTCTCTTACCGCTGCTTCCAGGGGGTCCATCGGCGATGCTCACCCTGAGGGCAGATCTGAAATTCAAAACGTGATAAGGCATCAGCAATAGTGTTATCGATCCCTGGCACGTGACGGGCCCTGAACCAGATGTTATGCTCGAGGCACTTGAGGACTAAATAGCGCAGTAAGCTGATCACTGGCGGGGAGGAAGATGCCAGGTGGTTAATGGCGTGGACGACACTTATGTTGTCGGTCCAGAAACAGATTCGTTTATTCGCCAGCTGATCTGCCCAAAGATCCGTAGCTACAATTATAGGGAACAGCTCAAGTAAAGTGAGGTTTTTTGTCCAACCTAACAAGTGCCATTTTTGGGGCCAGCGACTAGCGCACCACTTGGGACCAAGGAAAACTCCGAATCCGATGCTCACCCTGAGGGCAGATGTGGTAAGAGAAAGGAGGGACTCCGGCAGCTGTTTATATGCCCTGTAGGAGGTCCCAGCATGGAAGGGGGGCAGCGGGGGGCATTGCACAGTGGGGAGGAGGGAGAGGTGACCATGGGGGGGACGTAGTGAGGGGCTCAGCAGTCAGGGGCAGCGGCAGCGGTGCCCTGCAGTGTGCGTGGGGTGCAGAGTCCGATGTGTGTGTGTGTGCGGGGTGCAGAGTCCGATGTGTGTGTGTGTGTGTGCGTTTGTGTGTGCGGGGTGCAGAGTCCGATGGGTGTGTGCGGGGTGCAGAGTCTGATGTGTGTGCGGGGTGCAGAGTCCGATGTGTGTGTGCGTGTGTGTGGGGTGCAGAGTCTGGTGTGTGTGTGTGTGTGTGTGGGGTGCAGAGTCCGATGTGTGTGTGTGTGCGCGTGGGGTGCAGAGTCCGATGTGTGTGTGTGTGCGCGCGGGGTGCAGAGTCCGATGTGTGTGTGTGTGTGTGTGCGGGGTGCAGAGTCCGATTGTGTGTGTGTGTGTGTGGGGTGCAGAGTCCGATGTGTGTGTGTGTGTGCGGGGTGCAGAGTCCGATGTGTGTGTGTGGGGTGCAGAGTCCGATGTGTGTGTGTGCGTGTGTGGGGTGCAGAGTCCGATGTGTGTGTGTGCGGGGTGCAGAGTCCGATGTGTGTGTGTGCGGGGTGCAGAGTCCGATGTGTGTGTGTGTGTGTGTATGTGTGTGGGGTGCAGAGTCTGATGTGTGTGTGTGTGTGTATGTGTGTGGGGTGCAGAGTCTGATGTGTGTGTGTGCGGGGTGCAGAGTCCAATGTGTGTGTGTGTGTGTGGGGTGCAGAGTCCGATCTGTGTGTGTGTGTGTGTGTGTGTGGTGCAGAGTCCGGTGTGTGTGTGTGTGTGTGTGTGTGTGGGGTGCAGAGTCCCATGTGTGTGTGTGTGCGGGGTACAGAGTCCGATGTGTGTGTGGGGTGCAGAGTCCGATGTGTGTGTGTGTGCGGGGTGCAGAGTCCGATGTGTGTGTGTGTGCGGGGTGCAGAGTACGATGTGTGTGTGTGTGCGGGGTGCAGAGTACGATGTGTGTGTGTGTGTGGGGTGCAGAGTCCGATGTGTGTGTGTGTGTGTGTGTGTGGGGTGCAGAGTCCGATGTGTGAGTGCGCGTGTGTGTGTGTGTGTGTGTGTGTGTGTGTGTGTGTGTGTGGGGTGCAGAGTCCGATGTGTGTGTGTGTGCGCGGGGTGCAGAGTCCGATGTGTGAGTGTGTGTGTGTGTGTGTGGGGTGCAGAGTCCGATGTGTGTGTGTGTGTGTGTGCGCGGGGTGCAGAGTCCGATTGTGTGTGTGTGTGTGTGGGGTGCAGTGTCCGATGTGTGTGTGTGTGTGTGTGTGTGGGGTGCAGAGTCCGATGTGTGTGTGTGTGTGGGGTGCAGAGTCCGATGTGTGTGTGTGCAGAGTCCGATGTGTGTGCGTGTGCCGGGTGCAGAGTCCGATGTGTGTGTGTGTGCGGGGTGCAGAGTCCGATGTGTGTGTGCGTGTGTGTGGGGTGCAGAGTACGATGTGTGTGTGTGTGTGTGTGTGTGTGTGGTGCAGAGTCCGATGTGTGTGTGTGTGTGTGTGTGTGTGTGTGGGGTGCAGAGTCCAATGTGTGTGTGTGTGTGTGTGTGTGCGCGGGGTGCAGAGTCCGATGTGTGTGTGTGTGTGTGGTGCAGAGTCCGATGTGTGTGTGTGTGTGTGTGCGGGGTGCAGAGTCCGATGTGTGTGTGTGCGGGGTGCAGAGTCCGATGTGTGTGTGTGCGGGGTGCAGAGTCCGATGTGTGTGTGTGCGGGGTGCAGAGTCCGATGTGTGTGTGTGCGGGGTGCAGAGTCCGATGTGTGTGTGTGCGGGGTGCAGAGTCCGATGTGTGTGTGCGCGGGGTGCAGAGTCCGATGTGTGTGTGCGCGGGGTGCAGAGTCCGATGTGTGTGTGCGCGGGGTGCAGAGTCCGATGTGTGTGTGCGCGGGGTGCAGAGTCCGATGTGTGTGTGCGCGGGGTGCAGAGTCCGATGTGTGTGTGTGCGGGGTGCAGAGTCCGATGTGTGTGTGTGTGTGTGGGGTGCAGAGTCCGATGTGTGTGTGTGTGCGGGGTGCAGAGTCCGATGTGTGTGTGTGTGCGGGGTGCAGAGTCCGATGTGTGTGTCTGCGGTGCAGAGTCCGATGTGTGTGTCTGCGGTGCAGAGTCCTTTGTGTGTGGGGTGTAGAGCCCGATGTGGGGCTGTTATTTACAATGCTGTAGTGATAACAGGTCAGTGCTGGGGCAGCATACTGACAGGGAATGTGTGTGCAGGGGGCGAGGCTGGACACTGAGGCCGGGCGGAGCCAGCTCTGACTGGGAGGTTTAGCACAGGAAGTTATGTTTTCTGGAGCTAAATGTAAACAAAGAGTTGCAGAGAATAAAGGAATAATTCAAGAGGAACAAAAGTTAGGAAACAAAAAGTAACAATGTAGGGGTGTTTTATATGACAATATGGCACAGATTAGCTTAACAAATATTATTGAGTTTATGTCGGACAACTCCTTTAATGTATTGCAATGCACCAGCACTGCAATACACTATATTCGTCAGTGCTACACTGACAAACCATCTGGGATCATGCCAGGAGTATGATCTCCGGCTTATATGTAATGGCGAGACCGGGCAGCCATCATGACAACCTTGGGTTGCCATAGTAACGATGGTGCCCAAGTAATCACATCGTGGAGGTCCCGATTGCTTGAGAGGAGCGCACTCCCTTACGATGCCCCTAAGTGCTGCAATCGCTGTTGATCACAACATTTAGGTGGTTAAGGAAGGACAACTCCTGGTTGTGAGAGCTGGGGCTCGACTGTCACATAAGCAGATGTCCCGATGGCTGTGAAGGGGTTAAGATCCAAATTGGTTCAGTCACTAAAAGGTTAAGGTAAATGCACATTATGTGGATTTTGGTGCAGAAACATTGCTGAAAATCAGTAAGTTACAGATTTTGGAGGATTTTGTAAAGAATTTGACCCTGCACATTACAAAAGGTGGAGTATGCAATTAATTATATACAAACAAACATAGGATATACTGCAGGTCTTAAAAACGAAGAGCAATCAGGTTTTTGCTATATTACCTGAGAGCAGAGTAATGTAGAAAAAAGGACAGATGACGTGTTCATTCTTCACTCCACAATGCCTCCAAAGGAAGATATATGACAAGTGGAGAGAAGTGATTTTACTCAACGTGTGTCAAAGCCATTAGGCTACTTTCACATTGTGTTTTTCCCTATGTTCAGCGGTCTTATCGGAGCATCCGTCCGAACTGCCCCTCCCCAACCCCGCAAAACATGTTGCTGAAAAACAGAGCACACGCTAACGGAGTCTGCTCCATGATAGTCAATGGCCCTGAAGGCGCATGCGTCCGAAACACGTTTTGCGGGGTGGGGGAGGGGCGGTTTGGATGGATGCCCCAACGAGACCACTCAACGTAAGTAAAAGCGCAATGTGAAAGAGGCCTTACAAGCATCTTCTTCAGGAAAGGAACCACAGTACTGTCATAACCACATAGTATGCATTGGATTGGGCAGTTTAAAAAAAAAATACAACAAAAAACAAAAAGGAGCCAAAAAAGCACAACCTATGAAACTTTATCATACATAGTAAATTATTTTAAACGTGTATCAGAGTTCACCACAAAACACATTTCTTAACATTTATTTAGAAATTCATTATACATTTATATGGTATATGGTTTAGCAATTTACTCTGATGAACTTTTTTTCTCAACTACTAAACGCTATAAAAGCTGGCTGTATGTGGCTATGACAGCGCTGTGGTTTCGATCCTGAAGATGGAGGTTGTAATTACTTTTAAATGCATTAAATAAAAACCACTGATCTCCACTGGTGTGTCATGGAACTTCCTTTGGAAAGTCTTTAGCAACAGTGCGGCATTAATATGTCTTCTGTCCTTTTTCTGCATTGTCTGCACTATCCTGTGCACTCGTGTAGCTACAGAAGTAGATTCATAATTATTCATGGGCAAATCGTTGCCCGTGGCGGACAAAATCGCTAGTACCCGTCACACCAACATACCTTCCTAACGACGTCGCTGTGGCCGGCGAACTGCCTCTTTTCTAAGGAGGCGGTTCGTGTGGCATCACAGCGACGTCACACGGCAGGCGTCCAATAGAAGTGGAGGGGCGGAGAGCAGCCGCATGAAAGTCATGGCCACCTCGTTGCTGGAGGACGCAGGTACGGTGTTTTTCGTCGTTCCCGCGGTGTCACACGTAGCGATGTGCGCTGCCTCAGGAACGACGAATAACCTGCGTCCAGCACCATCAACGATATTTGGGATTTGAACGACGTGTCAACGATCAAGTGAGCAATTTTGATAGTTAGTGGTCGCTCGTACGTGTCACACCCAACGACGTCGCTAACAAGACCGGATGTGCATCACGAATTACGTGACCCCAACGACATCTCGTTAGCGATGTCGTTGCGTGTAAAGCGACCTTTACACGACTAAAAAAGGTGAATGTACATATTTCACTTTAATTCAATTTATGCGGATAAGGACCTATTTTGAGCCCTTGCTCCTTAGTCGTCTTTTGTATCCAGAGTAATATCGAGGCAGATATCACTTAATGGACTGCTTGATGTCATTTTGATACACATTTCTCTGCTGCAGATCTAGCAGTACTCAAGACTGCTTTGTATAATCCCACCAACACTACCGATTGTCAGTTTTCTCTGTACATTGTACTGTAATCAGTGGTTGGAGCAGAATTACACAGCAGTTAACTAGGAGGCAACGTAGTCCTGTAGTAATACGCTCATTAAAATTAATGTTTTATTAAGCAGGAACTGCGGTCATGTGCACTATGAAGCCAGATGTACGAGTTCTGGCTTCAAACCCATGTAGTGCGCATGACCGGACGTCCGGGATCATGCGCACTGAGCCGAAATCAGGACTCTGACACGACGGCAGCTGAGAGGTGAGCGAGACCATCCTGTGACGCTGCGTGTTAATTAGCATGTTAGCACGCCTACAGGGCGTACTAACATGCTAAGATGGCCGAATAGCTAGGGGAAGCCACGCCCTTGTGACTAGTCGCTAGCCTCATTAGCATATCATATGGGATCTTTACAAATACTTTTTCTAAAGATCTCTTTTTCTATGCTACTATAGGCTGGGACAGTTAGGCAGGGATTAGTATTATGCACCCAGAACTGCTTGTAGTTCTGGGTGCATATTGCACCTGACAGGTTCACTTTAAGGTTTTGTTAGTAGTTTGATATGCTTATAAAAATTAGCAAGGGTGAAATTGATAGAAACCAAGTTACATACTAAAGTGTCTATGCAGCAAGGCTGAAGCAGATCTACAAATAAAATGTCAGACAATTTATTTAATAAGATTGTCTTAAAAATTTTTATTTATTAAAAAACATAATCCTTGGCATCAGATTGTTATGAAATGGAAAGGAAGCAAGATCGGTTGGGGTCGGGGGTAGTCCATTATTCAGCCTATGCCTACATTCCCCACAGAAAGGCCACTGGTGATTCCAAGAGGAGGACAAAAAAAAAAAGAAAAAGTGTCATAAGTAAAATTAATTGCAGCAAAGATGTAACCAGATCACCCAGAAAAATATAAACAAAATAAAAACCAAAATTATATAGTGCCAGAACAATTGCACCACAATGATCTGTCCTGAAAGATTGTTAGTGTTGCAGGAACAGTTTACAGTATGTGTTAGTATATCTGTATTTACAGCCTGTTAATATTGCGATATTCCAGTGTTATCGCGTCTCCTGTGCTTCTTGTCCTAGTAACCAAAAGTTCACAAATTATCTTCAGAACGCAGCAGAGAGACAAGGAAAGGAGATTTAAAAATAGTGAAGACAGGCAGTGAGGGAGAATAGATGAAGCATTCTTGGTCCAGTTGCTCCAAAAAGATCACTTAACCACGAGTGCCACCCTGCAAAAAAATAATAAATAAAGTCAGACAAAAGCACCATTAAGATAGACCTTTAAAGGGTTGGTCCAAAGGCAAAAAGGATTTAAATACATTTTACATTTATTTGATGCCATAATCTAAACTACTTTCTAAAATACTTGTATTAAAATTCCCGAACTACACTAATTCTATGCTATTGTCTCTCCTGTCAGATTTGTTTGAGAGTGTGGACACCACCCTGTTACAGCCACCCTGTTATTACAGAGCGGGCACTGTCAGATCGCACAGTGCACATCGCAGGGACAGACCAGCCCCTGAAACAAGCTTCTTTATTTCACTTACATTCAGCGAAGGGACAGAGGCTGCCGTCACTTTTACCGACTCCAAATGAATTGTCATCAGACAGGAAATATAATAATATACATATATATACATATATAGATAGAAAAAAAAAAAAAGACCAGATTTCATGTAGTTAGGAAATGGTAGGGAATTCTTAATACAAGTATATTAGAAAGTAGATTAGATTATAGCATCAAAAAGATAGGATTTCAGTGAAATTTATGTTTGCCTGTGGAAAACCCCTTCAATAAAGTGGTTGTACACTACTTGGGCAATCCCTTCTTACATGATTTTTCACTCACTATATAAAAAAAAAAAAAAAAAAAAAAAAAGAAATAGCTATGCACCTCCTGTTCTGGGTCTGCCAACATTCTTGTGACATGGTTATGCCAATAACCAAGCTGCCAGTGTTAGCACATTAAAGGGAAAGTATAATCAGGAAATTACCTATTTTGGACTATAAATCAGGTTTGTGTGTTACATGGCAATTAAGAAATAACGTTTGGAACACCATGCTAAGTCTAAACTGGGTGCAAAAACCCTAAAAAACTTCACTATATAAAGAGAAGGGCTGCACACCAGCGACAGTGCAAGGGGAATAAATGTAAAGCAGAAACTGCTGTGTGAATACTGACATGAAAAATACAATAGCTATATGTAAAAATAAAAATATGACAATGGTATTTGCATAACTGCTACGAACTTTAAGAATAAAGAGAAATTTAGCTATTGAATTGATCAATACAACAGAGCCCCAACACCTCATCACGGTATTCTCTTACATTGGGGTCCCTAGCTAATCTGTGTCCGCTCTTTCAGTTACATGGAGTTTTAGAAAAAAAAAATCTGCCAATTTTTTCATATCAAAGTTAATTAAAAAGCCCAGCATTACGTGTGCCTGCGGCGCTCTCTTAAGGAAAGCAGTGAAGGAGAGTGCACACAATGCTGGGCTGTGACGTGCTATAAAACTCTGCCCACAACTCAGTCACTCAGGGAGACTGGGTCCTGCCTCGGTGATGTCGGGTCAACTTCCAATTCTGAAACTTGAAGCAATATCAGAGGCCGCTGCAGCCTGGGTCACGTGAAGGGGACTGAGCAGACAGCGATAGCACTGCCCACAGGCAGAATTAGCAACAAAAAGTATTTGGAAATCAGTGTGGCCACTATACATTGTAGTGGACCACCTCTAATATTTGTCATATACAATAAAAAAAAATAAAATAAAAATAAAGTTAACATTGGAAAAAAATTCCTCAGTAAAAATGAAAATCAAATATTTTAACAGGTATGCATTAAAAACAAATTGAAATAGGCAAGAAGACTGTACAAATTGTGTGATATTAAACAAACAGGCGGACAAAGGCTGCAACACTGCTAAGAAATCCCTACACAGCCCTGAGTTTGGAGCTAACTAACCCAGTACCCTAAAAGGCAATGCAAGATATGGTGCCCCCACTGCTTGTAGTCCGACCCTTAAAGTCCCTGTTAATGCGAATGTTAGATTTATTTAGGGATTAACATACCTGTACTGCATCACAATAAACCACAAGAAAGATAAATCTTCAAAAAAGGTAATACAAAATGACAACTTAGTCGCCTCCCAAAAAATCCAGATAAAAGTACAAATTAATTGATGATAGCGGAAGCTTAAAATGGATCTCAGACGAATAAGGCCATAAATAATATTGCAATAAGCCTATGTAACACCCTTTATTGCCAGATTGCTAATAAAAGAGACAAAATGACTTCCCTTTAGGAGATGTCAAAACATCATGGCCAATGTGTTCCCCACCCAGTTACAGTTCATCAAGAGGCCAGGAGCCAGAATGAACCGACAAAGGTCAACTTAATATCAGATGCTACTATGCCCTGTGATGTCAGGACTGGTTTAAATAGTTGTTCCAATCCTAATGTGACTATGGACATCCTGGTCATGTGACCTGTAATGCAATTAGCATCATTATGA
Source organism: Anomaloglossus baeobatrachus (assembly GCF_048569485.1). Classification (NCBI taxonomy): domain Eukaryota; kingdom Metazoa; phylum Chordata; class Amphibia; order Anura; family Aromobatidae; genus Anomaloglossus; species Anomaloglossus baeobatrachus. Next base: position 225,763,752 of record NC_134357.1, read on the forward strand.
CGCTGCAGATCATGTGTAATCACATACCGCCCTATAGTATCGGCTATCGCGAGAATGCGCAACAGCCCCTTAGGAGCCATACACTGCCCTCTGTATTGCAGGGACTATAGAACTCTGCAATTAGGATGAGGATTGGAACTTTATTTAAACCATCCCTGACCTCACAGGACATAGGTCCAGATAATATCCGATACTGCTATGTCAGTCTATTCTGGCTCCCAGACTCCTGAGCTGTAACTAAGGGGAAATGTGTCAAAAGACATTTGTTTTTGAAATCTCCTAAAGAGAACAACCTTTGCCTCTATTTATTATCCCTGTGGAAATATAGGGCACTGTATTGTCTTATTGCAATATTATTTATCTAGTTACAAGCTGGCCCTATTTGTCTCGGATCTATAGTATACACTCATTGAATCAGTGATCAGCTTAGTATGTTTATTGTGGCCTGGGCTTTTTAAGCCACCAATATTATCATCAATAAATATGTACTCATGTCTGGATGTTTTGGAGGGCAACAATCATTTAGTACTACCTTTTTCAGAGATTTAGCTTTCTTGTATTATCGTTCCTTGTGGTGCCGTACACATGTTAATTGCTAAATAAATGTAACATTCACATTAACAGGGGCCTTAAGGGTCATATTACGAGGAGAGGGGGTGCCAAATCTGGTGTTGCCTTTTAGGATGACAAACTTCTGGATTAGGCAGTTCCAATCTCAGGGACATAGGGATTTCTTAACGGTCATGTAGCCTTTGTCCATATTTGCTTGCATTATACACACACATTTTATTCCAAACTTGTATAGGGTTCTTGTCTGCTTTTTTTTAATGCATATCTATTAAAATATTTGATGATTTTATTTCAACTTAGGGATTTTTTTCAAATGTTACGGAATGTCCAAGAATGATGAAGATGATAGCGTATGAGAGAGGGAAAAAAAAACCCCTATAGTTTTTTTTTTTTTTTTAATACCTTTGAAACAAAATTCTCATTTAACAATAACAGATTTCCTAATTCCCTTTAATGATTCTGAGGTCAACATAGGTCTATTTTATCCTGAAGTTCCCCGATTATAATGCAGCATCAAGATCAATGAAATCTGAGGCAATCTGAACATGTAGTGGATAAAGAAGGTTTCCCAGTTTCAGAAAACCCCTCTACTCTGGCTGCAGTTTAGTTTTGGGTTTGTTTGTTTTTTTTTCAATAGTTTTCTCAACGTCCTGGTTCTTTGGAACTGCTCTCAGTGTCTGCTGTCATCACACTGACAGAGCGGCAGCCAATCAGTAAACTCTGTGGCTCTAAGCAGTGCATGCCAACAACTTGGGTAGAGTTGCCAAATTCATTTACTGGCTTCAGCGACGGCGTGACTAACCTGGGCGTTCAGGCTAACACATGTTATGCCGGAACAGTTTGTATTATTGTGTAGCTTCACTAAATGTGGGATAGAATTTTAGTCACAAAGTGGAATTTTAATGTATTGCATGTTCGAAAATAATCGTGACCTACAGGAGCTGAACCGTATTAGCAACTCTAATCTGTAAGGTGACAAATCACTTCTAGAAGACACAGTATATAGATGTGGGAGTAAAGTCACTGTTTGCCGCTTGTCTAGGATCAGTTTATACTTCAGCTGTCATTTTCAGATTTTAGATTTGTGATACATGTGGATTTGTGTGTGGAAACCAGTTTACTTAGATAAGAACCTATGGCTTTTTTTTTTTTATTAATAAAAAAAAAGCTAACAATTTTGATCTTAAAAAAAAAAAAAAAAAATTAAATGGGTTTCTATATTCCAAGACCCATAAAGTTCTATTTTTCCTCTGAACAGCTGTGAGCAGTTTTCTGTTTTGTTTTTTTTTTGCAGGACAAGAGCCTGTACAATTAGTGTTTTATATCACAATTTTATATATTTTTAAAGGGAACCTGTCACCAGTTTGTTCACTATTAAACTAAAAGTATCACCTTCTGCAGCTCCTGGGCTGCATTCTATGAAGGTACACCTTGTTCCTGACCAGACTTGTAGACCCCTGAAATAACTTTATAAAATCTGAATGCCAGGTATGCATATTACCTTATCTAGTCAGATGGGCGTGATAATTTTATGCTAGTTTTCCTCCTTCTGGCACCGTGCGCCGTCCTCCTTTCTTGATTTACAAGGATGGCGCCTCCGTCATCATCCAAGCTGCTCGGCCAAATCTCGCAGAGGTGTAGTTAGCTCTGCCGAGCAGGAAACATAGTAGTCCTCGCGCGCCGGTGCGGTATTTGCGCAGGCGCAAGATTATGGTATGTGCTGTGCATGAGCTCACCAGCCTCATCCTCATACCGGACCATAATCTCGCGCCTGCGCAAATACCTCACCAGCGCGTTTCCTGCTCGGTCCGCGATATGGTAGAGCTAACTGCACATGCACGAGATTTAGCCGAGCAGAATGGATGACGACGGCAGCGCCGCCATCCTTGTCAATCAGTAAAGGAGGACAGCGAATGTGGCCAGAGGGAGGAAAAGTAGCAGAAAATAAAGATTGTGTATTCACCGTAAAATCTTTTTCTCAGAGCCTTCATTGGGGGACACAGGAGACTGTGGGTATATGCTGTTGACACTAGGCAAAACACTAAAAAGTTAACTCCTCCTCAGTAGTATATACCCACCTACCGGCAGGAAACTATTCAGATGGTGATAAAGCAGTAGTAATAATAGACAGTGTGGTAAGAAGGAGGGTGGGAGCTGTGTCCCCCAATGAAGGCTCTGAGAAAAAGAATTTACGGCGAGAACACAAAATCTTTATTTTTCTGTCGCTTCATTAGGGGACACAGGAGAGTGGTGGTAGGAAGAAATGACTTTGGGAAGAAAGGAAGGCACCGGTCACAATACTATCTTGATGAATAATTAGGTACGGTGGACGACAGGAGAGAGCAGCGAGTTTGGAAACTCTACGTATAGATGTAATAGCTAAAAATGTGACTTTCCATAATAGGTGAAGCAATTTTGACGACCGAATAGGCTCGAAAGGTGTGTCTTATAGAACACTGAGAACATGATTAAGATCCCATGGTTCGACTGGGTGATAAGGAGGCTTAACATGGGCCACTCCCTGTAAAAAGATTCGTACCTGAGAGATAGAGGCGGTGTTGTTTTGGAACAAAAATGAAAGAGCTGAAATTTGTCCTTTGAGAGAACGGAGACTGAGTCCAAGGTCTAATGCAGTCTATAGAAAAGCGAAGACATTCGGCAGCTTGAATGGTGGGGGAAAAAAAAACATTGTTCAACTCACACCATTGAAAAAAGGCTTCCCTGTCCAGTGATAAATTTTTGATGTGGATGGTTTCCTAGCATTAATCATGGTTTGAATAACTGAATCAGATAAGCCCAACTCTTTTAAAAATGGCGGTTTCAACAGCCATGCCACTAAATTGAGGAAGAGTGAATTGTGGTGGAAGATCGGACCGTGTGTTAGTAAGTCTTGACGGTCTGAAAGTTTGAACGGAGCGTCTGCTAACATGTTTATTACATTGGCGTACCAAGATCTGTTTGGCCAGTCTGGAGTTATTAGAATCACTGGTACTTTCTCTGCCTTGATCTTCTTTACTATTCTGGGAATGAGTGGCAGAGGAACAAACAGGTACGGTAGAGTGAAGTGTGCCCACGATATTGCTAGTCCGTCTGACACAATTGTTAGGAGGATCCTTCTTCTGGAGATGAAGGAATTTTGTTGTTCTTTTTGGATGCCATTAGATCTACGTCTGGCATGTTCCACCGTTAACATATGTGAAAGACTTTGGGGTGTAGTGACCATTCTCCGGATGCTAAGCCCTCTCTGCTGAGGTAATCGGCAGCAGAGTTGTCCACGCGGATATCCGTGGAACATTATTTTCTGCCCATCTCAATATTTTTCACACATCTGACATTACCTTCGGGCTCCTGGTGCCCCCTTGGTGATTTATGTATGCAACTGTTGTGGCATTGTCCGGCTGAATGCGAATTCGTCGGTTTAACAGAAGAAACTGCCAGTGAAGAAGAGCTAGATATATGGCTTGGATCTTTAATATGTTAATCGAAAGAGGTTTCGTGAGTTTTCCAACAACCTTGAACTGTAAGGTTTTGAAAGACTGCTTCCCATCTTGTTAGACTGGCATCTGTTGTAATCACTAACCAATGAACTGGAAGAAACGTCTAGGTAGGGAAGGACTATGACCTCTTTTACGAAGAATGGCCATAGTCGCTGCCATGACTTTGGTAAAGACTCCGTGACCGGTTGCCAGACCGAAGGGTAGCGCTGTGAACTGATAGTGAGCTTGATCTACTGCGAACCGAAGAAACCTTTGGTGTCCTTGATAGATTGGAATATGTAGATATGCGTCTTGAATATCTATTGAGCACATGTATTTCTTGGGTTCCATAGATGAGATAACTACTCGAAGAGACTCCATCTTGAAACGGCGTTGTTTTACTGACTGGTTGAGTTGTTTGAGATCTAGAATGGGTCACATGGCTCTATCTTTTTTTGGGACTACGAATAGGTTGGAATAAAAACCTGAAAACCGTTCTTCTAAAAAGGTACAGGGACGATGACGCCTGTTCTTTGTAGATTGGAAAAAGCTGCATAAATCCCCTGTACGAGGCTTTTGCTTTTGATTGTCGGGATACTAGGAATCGATGTTTTGGTATGGAATCTAATTCTATTTTGTATCTCGTGGCAACAATTTCTTGGATCAATGAATCGTCAACCTCTGAAATCTAAATGGCCCTGAAATAAAAACAAAAAACAGTCATCCGCCTAGATCGAGATCTTTTTGTTGTTTGTCATGCGTGGTTGAATTCGTTGGTCTTGGATCTAATCTTTTTTGAGGACGAAAGGTACTTTTTCCTCCTGTGGCGTCTGCAATTATTTGATCTAAACGATCTCCGAATAGACGACCTCCGAGAAAGGGGCAAACTTGTGATGGCTTTTTTAGATGAGGTATCTGCATTCCATGATTTAAGTTATTAAGAATTCTGCGGATTGCTATCATATTGGCTGCTGCAGCTGCTGAACAGTTGGCAATATCTAAAGAAGCTGAAAGTAGATAATTTTCTGCATTCGTTATCTGGGTAGCTAGGCTTGTAAGTTCTTCTGGAGGCGTACTATTATTAATGGCCTCACTTAGGTGTTTAGACCATACAAAAATAGATTAAGAAACCCAGGCTGAAGCAAAAGCTGGACATAGAGCAGTTCCTGTTGCTTCAAAGGCCGATTTGGTTAAGGATTCTAATTTTTTTTTATGATAATACTTTAGAATGGCTACATCTGATAATGGTAGAATGGTACCAGCTGAAAAGACGAGATACTGGTGGATCAACTGAGGGTGACTTTGTCCATTTTTTGACAACATCAGCTGAAAAGGGATATAGTACCCTGTTTCTTTTTAAATTTTCTATCATGCTGTGACGATACTTTTTCTACTAGATCTTGGAAGTCTTTATGATCAGAGAAAACTGCTGGAGATTTTTTGTTTTTCTTAAAAGAAATATGGTGCTTTCCCTGAGGAATATTAGTGTCTTTAATGTTCAAAGTATGATTTACAGCTTGAACTAGATTGTCTACCATATCTGTCATTTTTGAGGAACTATCTAAATCTGAATCTGAGTCCAAATCTGAATTCTGACTTTATTCTGATTCTAGAAATGTACGCATCTCTAGTGTAGTAGTAGATCTCTCAGAGACAGTGTATGGAGAAGGTGAGAGAGATCTAGAGCGAGATCTAGAATGAGATGCGATACGGGTTTATTTTTTAGAACCTGTTCGCGATCTATCTATTTTGGATAGCTTGTCCAATAACCTAGATTCACCTTGAGAGGGAATGAGGTTTTCGGAGGCAAAGTTAAGTAGCGGCAGCTTTTGAATGACCGTAACTAGGGAGTGAGACACTTTGGTTAGGTCAGCTGCAGTCTGTGATAAAGTTGAAGCCCACTCTGGAATACAGGGCTCACTCTGTATCTGTCTCCTGTCATGGGGCTCCTGGGCACCAGAATCCACATGATTAGTACAAGAGGAACATAATGATGTGTCTTGTGCCAATGTAAATTTAAAATTATAGCCTGAGCAAGCATAGAAGGAAACGCTGGCTGCTAAAGAGGATTTATCCTTCTTAGAATTAGGCATTGTGAAAATGGTAGAAAAGAAAATAGAATAAAATAGCCAGTAGGTAGGGATAGCTATGAGGAGAAGGCTAGGTGTCCCCACGTGTGGATATGACGAGATCCAGCTGGAAAAAAGCATTCTGAACTCTCTACTACTACCAGCACGCCTATCTTTACTTGGAGAAACAATGGAGTGGGCTGGATTCAATCAATAGCCTTAAAAACACACACACAATGTGTCAATTTTAACGTCAATTGAAAAACTTTGTCTGCAGAGGGGGGTGTTGTACAGAGTGAACGCTGTGAGCTACCATACATGTGGCAAGGAAGATGGCTGTGGGGGGGCGTATCCAACAGAGTGAATGCTGAGAGCTGCTGTACATGTAGCAAGAAAGATGGCCGCAGGGGAGCTGTACTACTGTGTGAGCAGTGTACATGTGGATAAGAAGATAGTCCGTAGTGAAAGTGTTAACCCTGTGTGCGCTGTAAGCCTAGGAGCTGCAGAAGGTGATACTTTTAGTTTAATAGTGAAAAAAAACTGGCGACAGGTTCCCTTTAAGTTTTGCAACTTTTGCACAAAATACCTTTTTCGAAGAAAAGGAAAAAAAAAAGAAAAAAAATCAAGACTGGTTTTTCTTTGGCTCCATTTGGCAAACAAGATTGCTATTCATAAAAAAAAATTAAAAAAAATCAATTGGTCAGTGTTTTAATTTTGCCATTTACAATGTGGGATAATACTTGTCATAGTTAATCATAATTGGTCCTACCAGTATAAGTTATTTTTGCTTCTCTAAGGTAGGGCCAATTATGATTAAATGACAAATCAGATTTTATTCAAAATTATTAAAGCAAGATATATAAAAGTAGTAACTCAAAGCAGATCTAAAAAAGGTTGTGCACAAAAAATAAATACACATACACAAATATATGCAAATTGTAACAAAGAAAATGGGTACACAAAAATGTGTGTGTATGTAAACTATGTATGGGGCCCGCACAAAGATGCCAAATGAGAAAAAAGAAAAATCAATGAATGAGAACAAGGCTGGATCGATAACACTGGGGAACAATTTGAAAAAAAATTTTCTGTTGAGTTAGGTTTTTGAGCTGATTTATACTAAAATTGGCATGCGGATTCCAAAAATATAGTCAGTTTTTTTCTATCACGTCAAGTTTTTCCTCCTCAACTTACCTGCCATAGAAGCACAATTGCACTGATTTCTGTAATAAGACTTGTTATCTGGGTACAATTCGACTCATATAGAGCTACGTGGCAACTTGTAAGAGTAGTCACAACTGAGACAGTGTGGTGAAAGGTGTGTGCAGCTCCCAATACGTCATAATTATCAATATCTTTACACACAAAATGTATCATAGTAGGAATAAATAGGATTTGTGATAGCTTTTCTCTTTACATTGGGCGCTTAGTTGTAATTTATATAACTTTTATGATTTTTTTCTTTGTTAGTTTTCAAAGCTTGTAACTTTCCATCTCAGTGTTTTATTTACTTATGTACATATTTCCTTTGTTTCAGATCATGTCTGCTCCTTCTTCCTCTCGTCGTAAATGCCTAAACAACCCTGACTCCTTCTGCTATATTTGTGGTGTTTTCACCATTCCAGTTCAAAGGGCAAACATCAGTGCATTTGTCAATCAAGCATATTTTGCATATTTTAAAGTAAAACTCGGTGATCAAGATAAGCCATGGGCCCCTCACAGTGTGCAAGCAGTGTGTCGAGAGTTTACGGATGTGGACCAAAGGAACACGTGAAAAGTTGGCATTTGGTATCCCCATGGTGTGGAGAGAGCCAAAAAAGTCATTCTACAGACTGTTACTTCTGTTTAGTAAAAACATCAGGATTTAACAGGAAAAATAAAAGTAAAATAGAATATCCAAATCTACCGTCAGCTATCAGACCAATGCCTCATTCAGCTGAAATTCCAGTGCCAGTTCTTGAACAGCTACCATCTCTAGAAGTTCTGAGTGATGTTGACGAACACAGTGACAGCAATGATGCAGAATTTGAAATTCACAAGGATTCAGTTCGTAAGGGATTTGATCAGCACGAGTTAAATGATTTAGCACGTGAATTGGGCTTAATCAAAAAAAGCTTCAGAATTACTAGCATCAAGGCTGAATGAGAAACAGTTACTTGAACAAGGAGCGAAGGTATCATACTTTCGTACTAGAGAAAGTACATTTTTGCAGTACTTTCGGTGTGACAGCGGTTTTGTGTTTTGCCATATTCCTGGTTTACTACAAGAATTAGGGCTTTCAATGTACAATCCAAATGAATGGCGACTGTTTATTGATAGCTCAAAGCGGAGTCTTAAGTGTGTCCTTCTACACAATGGCAATTTATCTGGTGCAGTCCCTATTGGGCATTCTGTCTCTCTTCGTGAAGAACATGGAGATGTAAAGAGTTATTGAGTTATTGAAATATGACACAATTGGATCATCTGTGTTGACCTTAAAATGGTTTGCTTCCTTCTTGGTCAGCAACGTGGGTACACAAAGTATCCCTGCTTTCTCTGTATGTGGGATAGCAGAGCTCGAGAAAAGCATTGGGTTGAGTCGAATTAGCCTCCAAGATCTGGTCTTAAACCTGGAGATCCTAACATTCTACATCAGCCACTTGTTGACAGGAAGAATATACTATTCCCACCTCTGCACATAAAACTAGGTCTCATGAAGCAATTTGTAAAAGCATTGCCAACTGACGGCGACTGTTTTAAGTACATCATGTTGGCACTTCCTGGACTGTCCATTGAAAAAAAATCAAGGCTGGTGTGTTTGATGGTCCACAAATTCGACAGCTCATCAAAGATGAACATTTCACCGGGACTATGTCAGATCTTGAGAAGAATGCTTGGTTATCATTCAAAGATGTCGTCAAGAACTTTCTTGGAAATACATGAGCAAGTAATTACAAAGAAATTGTTCAGAAACTATTGGAGAGCTACAAAGCGCTTGGTTGCAACAGGAGTATTAAACTACATTTTCTGCATTGCCATCTTGCAAACTTTCCGGAAAATCTTGGTGCTGTTAGTGATGAGCAAGGTTTCACCAAGATTTGAAGGTTATGGAAGACAGTTACCAGGGTAGATGGGATGTACATATGATGGCTGACTATTGCTGGAGCATCAAACGTGATTGTCCTCAAGTTAAACTCTCCAGAAAAAGCTATAAATGTACATTTTTACCTTAAATACTTGCATATATCTATATATATATATATATATATATATATATATATATATATCTCTATCTATCTATCTATCTATATATATATATATATATATATATATATATATATCTCTATATCTATATCTATCTATATCTATATATCTATATCTATCCTTTGTAAAAAACATGATAGTGTTAAACATTCGTCATGCCTATTTTTTACATATTTCATTTTTTGTTCATATTTGTGCTATTAAAAAAAAAACAAAAAAACCCAACACTTTTTAGGTACAGTAGTTGACATTTTTGAGAAGACAAAAATCCTATAGTTCAAAAACTTGACGTGTTAGAGAAAAACTGAGATCATTTCTGGATTCAGCATCCAAAAATTAATTAAGAACAGTTGTCTGACCTAACTCCTAAAAAATTGCGTTCCCCAGTGATTTGCAATACTAACAATATCCGTAAGGTGACAGTGTACGTTCAAAAGAAGGTGTAAAACGCATGGAAATCTGGATCTATATAAGTATAAAGCCCAGTTGCAAAAGAGAATGAAAAGGACAACCTGGATCAATTGGCACCCTGACACGCGTTTCACACTAATGCTTCTTCCTGGGTGTGTGGATTCTCTTTTCGGCACTTCATTCTACACCCTTCCCATGGATGTCTTTTTTGCATGTGCTCCTTCAGAGTTGGTCTACAATATCCTTTTACTTTTTTTGTTCACCTTTATATGTCACCAACATTGTGAAGTACCTCTATTGCTCAGGGTGATACATAACTTTTCTGTGCTCACATATTCTTCCATTTGCAACTGGGCTTTTTACTTATACCCATAAATCCATGCATTCTGCACCTTCATTTGAACGTACACTACCATCTTGTAGATATTGCTAGTATTGCACATTATCTATTCAGCTTTGTTTTGATGTGTTCTCATTTGGCACCTTTGTGCAGTCCAATACATATTTTACAAACACTTTTGTGTACTTATTTTCTTTATTGCAATTTGCGTATATTTGAATATGTGTATTTTTTGTGCACAACTTTTTTTGGATATGTTTTAAATGACCTCTTTTACACATCTTGTTTTTAGTAATTTTAAATAAACGGTTTTTATATATCTCTTCTTTGTCTCAAAACTCATTTTGTATAGGTTTACATTATTCTGAGGAAAAACCCACTCTTATTGCGCCCATTATAGTTTTTTTCCAATTATGATTACGTTATTTCTGATTCTCTCAGGGCTCCTTCACATGATAGTGATTTTTCTTGGATCAAAGACCGGTACGAGTGTCTTCAGCACTTGAATGGTTAGTGTGTCAGTTTTTCTCAGATTTAAAAACAAATAAAATGATGAATGTGTCTAAAGCTTCTTCTGTAAAACAAAATCGCACACGGAGACAAAGGCGAATTTGAGCCGACGTGTGGATCAATATCAGACAAGCGTATGCTTTTGTCGATCACTTGGTCAAATGGGAAACGGGGAGGGAGGGGGGGACACAAAACATAAAAAAGAAGGGAATTTTGTTTACTTACCGTAAATTCCTTTTCTTCTAGCTCCAATTGGGAGACCCAGACAATTGGGTGTATAGGCTATGCCTCCGGAGGCCGCACAAAGTATTACACTAAAAGTGTAAAGCCCCTCCCCTTCTGCCTATACACCCCCCGTGCTCCCACGGGCTCCTCAGTTTTGGTGCAAAAGCAAGAAAGAGGAAAAAAATTATAAACTGGTTTAAAGTAAATTCAATCCGAAGGAATATCGGAGAACTGAAACCATTCAACATGAACAACATGTGTACACAAAAAAACAGGGGCGGGTGCTGGGTCTCCCAATTGGAGCTAGAAGAAAAGGAATTTACGGTAAGTAAACAAAATTCCCTTCTTCTTTGTCGCTCCATTGGGAGACCCAGACAATTGGGACGTCCAAAAGCAGTCCCTGGGTGGGTAAAATAATACCTCGTAATAGAGCCGTAAAACGCCCCCTTCCTACAGGTGGGCAACCGCCGCCTGAAGGACTAGTCTACCTAGGCTGGCATCCGCCGAAGCATAGGTATGCACCTGATAGTGTTTCGCGAAAGTGTGCAGGCTCGACCAGGTAGCCGCCTGACACACCTGCTGAGCCGTAGCCTGGTGCCTCAAAGCCCAGGACGCGCCGACGGCTCTGGTAGAATGGGCCTTCAGCCCTGAGGGAACCGGAAGCCCAGCAGAACGGTAAGCTTCGAGAATTGGCTCCTTGATCCACCGAGCCAAGGTTGATTTGGAAGCCTGTGACCCTTTACGCTGGCCAGCGACAAGGACAAAGAGTGCATCCGAGCGGCGCAGGGGCGCCGTACGAGAAATGTAGAGTCTGAGTGCTCTCACCAGATCTAACAAGTGCAAATCCTTTTCACATTGGTGAACTGGATGAGGACAAAAAGAGGGTAAGGAGATATCCTGATTGAGATGAAAGGGGGATACCACCTTAGGGAGAAATTCCGGAACCGGACGCAGAACCACCTTGTCCTGGTGAAACACCAGGAAAGGGGCTTTGCACGACAACGCTGCTAGCTCAGACACTCTCCGAAGAGAAGTGACTGCTACTAGGAAAACCACTTTCTGCGAAAGGCGTGAGAGAGAAATATCCCTCATTGGCTCGAATGGTGGTTTCTGAAGAACCATCAGCACCCTGTTCAGATCCCAGGGTTCTAACGGCCGCTTGTAAGGAGGAACGATGTGACAAACCCCCTGCAGGAACGTGCGTACCTGTGGAAGTCTGGCTAGGCGCTTCTGGAAAAACACAGAGAGCGCTGAGACTTGTCCCTTAAGGGAGCCGAGTGACAAACCCTTTTCCAGTCCAGATTGAAGGAAGGACAGAAAAGTGGGCAAGGTAAAAGGCCAGGGAGAAAAACCCTGAGCAGAGCACCACGACAGGAAAATTTTCCACGTCCTGTGGTAGATCTTGGCGGACGTTGGTTTCCTAGCCTGCCTCATAGTGGCAATGACCTCTTGAGATAATCCTGAAGACGCTAGGATCCAGGACTCAATGGCCACACAGTCAGGTTGAGGGCCGCAGAATTCAGATGGAAAAACGGCCCTTGAAACAGCAAGTCTGGTCGGTCTGGTAGTGCCCACGGTTGGCCGACCGTGAGATGCCACAGATCCGGGTACCACGACCTCCTCGGCCAGTCTGGAGCGACGAGGATGACGCGGCGGCAGTCGGCCCTGATCTTGCGTAACACTCTGGGCAACAGCGCCAGCGGAGGAAACACATAAGGGAGCTGAAACTGCGACCAATCCTGAACTAAGGCGTCTGCCGCCATAGCTCTGGGATCTTGAGACCGTGCCATGAACGTCGGTACCTTGTTGTTGTGCCGGGACGCCATGAGGTCGACGTCCGGCACCCCCCAGCGGCAACAGATCTCCTGAAACACGTCCGGGTGAAGGGACCATTCCCCTGCGTCCATGCCCTGGCGACAGATAATCTGCTTCCCAGTTTTCCACGCCTGGGATGTGAACTGCAGAGATGGTGGAGGCCGTGGCTTCCACCCACATCAAAATCCGCCGGACTTCCTGGAAGGCTTGCCGACTGCGTGTGCCGCCTTGGTGGTTGATGTATGCCACCGCTGTGGAATTGTCCGACTGAATTCGGATCTGCTTGCCTTCCAGCCACTGCTGGAACGCTTTCAGGGCAAGATACACTGCCCGTATTTCCAGAACATTGATCTGAAGTGAGGACTCTTGCTGGGTCCACGTACCCTGAGCCCTGTGGTGGAGAAAAACAGCTCCCCACCCTGACAGACTCGCGTCCGTCGTGACCACCGCCCAGGATGGGGGTAGGAAGGATTTCCCCTTCGATAATGAAGTGGGAAGAAGCCACCACCGAAGGGAAGCTTTGGTCGCCTGAGAGAGGGAGACGTTCCTGTCGAGGGACGTCGGCTTCCTGTCCCATTTGCGTAGGATGTCCCATTGAAGAGGACGCAGGTGAAACTGCGCGAAAGGGAATGCCTCCATTGCTGCCACCATCTTCCCCAGGAAGTGCATGAGGCGCCTCAAGGGGTGTGCCTGACCTTGAAGGAGAGATTGCACCCCTTTCTGTAGTGAACGCTGCTTGATCAGCGGAAGCTTCACTATCGCTGAGAGGGTATGAAACTCCATGCCAAGATATGTCAGCGATTGGGCCGGTGTCAGATTTGACTTTGGAAAATTGATGATCCACCAGAGTCTCCAGAGTAGCGTCGAGGCTGTGTTGGCATGCCTCTTGAGAGGGTGCCTTGATCAGCAGATCGTCCAAGTAAGGGATCAACGAGTGACCCTGAGAGTGGAGGACCGCTACTACAGTAGCCATAACCTTGGTGAAAACCCGTGGGGCTGTTGCCAGGCCGAACGGCAGTGCCACGAACTGCAGGTGTTCGTCTCCTATGGCGAAGCGCAAGAAGCGCTGGTGCTCTGGAGCAATCGGTACGTGGAGATAAGCATCTTTGATATCGATCGATGCAAGGAAATCTCCTTGGGACATTGAGGCGATGACGGAGCGGAGGGATTCCATCCGGAACCGCCTGGTCTTTACGTGTTTGTTGAGCAGTTTCAGGTCCAGGACAGGACGGAAAGACCAGTCCTTCTTTGGGACCACAAACAGGTTGGAGTAAAAACCGTGACCCTGTTGCTGAAGAGGAACAGGGACCACCACTCCTTCTGCCTTCAGAGTGCCCAGCGCCTGCAGAAGAGCCTCGGCTCGCTCGGGAGGCGGGGATGACCTGAAGAATCGAGTCGGGGGACGAGAGGTGAACTCTATCTTGTAACCGTGAGACAGAATGTCTCTCACCCAACGGTCTTTTACCCGTGGCAGCCAGGTGTCGCAAAAGCGGGAGAGCCTGCCACCGACCGAGGATGCGGATTGAGGAGGCCGAAAGACATGAGGAAGCCGCTTTGGTAGCGGCACCTCCGGTGGTCTTTTTAGGACGTGACTTAGACCGCCATGAATCAGAGTTCCTTTGATCTTTCTGAGGCCTTTTGGACGAGGAGAATTGGGACCTGCCCGCGCCCCGAAAGGACCGAAACCTCGACTGCCCCCTCCTCTGTTGGGGTATGTTCAGTTTGGGCTGGGGTAAGGATGTATCCTTTCCCTTGGATTGTTTGATGATTTCATCCAAACGCTCGCCAAACAATCGGTCGCCAGAAATTGGCAAACTGGTTAAGCGCTTTTTGGAAGCAGAATCTGCCTTCCATTCCCGTAGCCACAAGGCCCTGCGGAGTACCACCGAATTGGCGGATGCAACCGCCGTACGGCTCGCAGAGTCCAGGACAGCATTAATAGCGTAAGACGCAAATGCCGACGTCTGAGAGGTTATGGACACCACCTGCGGCGCGGACGTGCGTGTGGCTGCGTCAATTTGCGCTTGACCTGCTGAGATAGCTTGTAGCGCCCATACGGCTGCGAATGCTGGGGCAAAAGAAGCGCCGATAGCTTCATAGATGGATTTCAACCAGAGCTCCATCTGCCTGTCAGTGGCATCTTTGAGTGAAGCCCCATCTTCCACTGCAAGTATGGATCTAGCCGCCAGTCTGGAGATTGGAGGATCCACCTTGGGACACTGAGTCCAACCTTTGACCACGTCAGGGGGAAAGGGATAACGTGTATCCTTAAGGCGCTTAGAAAAACGCTTATCTGGACAAGCATGGTGATTCTGGACTGCCTCTCTGAAATCAGAGTGGTCCAGAAACATACTCTGTGTACGCTTGGGAAACCTGAAACGGAATTTCTCCTGCTGAGAAGCTGACTCCTCCACCGGAGGAGCTGAGGGAGAAATATCCAACATTTGATTGATGGACGCAATAAGATCGTTCACTATGGCGTCCCCGTCAGGAGTATCAAGATTGAGAGCGGCCTCAGGATCAGAATCCTGATCAGCTGTCTCCGCTTCATCAACCAGAGATTCCCCCCGCTGAGACCCTGAACAATATGATGATGTCGAGGGAATTTCCCAGCGAGCTCGCTTAGTCGGTCTGGGGCTGGGGTCTGTGTCAGAGCCCTCAGCTTGGGATCTATGAGACACCCCGGGGGGACATTGTTGGTCCAACTGAGGGGGGTCAGGGAGCAATGATTCAACAGTGTCCCTGTGCTGAGATACCGGTCTGGACTGCAAGGCTTCTAGTATCTTAGCCATAGTCTCAGAGAGTTTATCCGTAAAGACTGCAAACTCCGTCCCCGTCACCTGGACAGTGTCAGCAGGTGGTTCCCCCTGGGCCCCCCTTAGCAGAGGCTCCGGCTGAGTAAGTTCCGCAGGGGCCGAGCAGTGCACACAATGAGGGTCAGTGGAACCTGCCGGTAGCGGTGTCGTACATGCGGCGCAGGCAGCATAGTAAGCCTGTGTTTTGGCACCCCTGCCTTTTGTGGGCGCCATGCTATTGTCTTCCCTGAGCAACACAATAGGGTATATAGCCAGAAATCAACTGTGCACCATACAGTGTAAAGTATATACCATAAACATATAATTTATAATTACACTTCTGCACAATGGGGCTAGCACCACAGGTGCTGCTTACCACCCGCTTAAAGCGGTTGTGAGGCCACCAGAATCCCTGCCTGGGTCTCCCAGAATTTGTCCCCCTCTGCAGGGTCAGAGGAGCTGACAGGAATGGCTGCCGGCGTCCTGAGGAGAGGAGGGAGCCGTGGGCGTGACCCAGAAAGTGTGGGAACTGGTGCCCCACTGTGCACAGTGAGGGGGGTGGAGTATGCAAAGCATGCTCCAGCCCTCATTGCTGCTCGTCCTGTACAGCGTCTCGCCCTTCCCCTGCCTGTCAGGGCTGGGGGTGGGAGGAAAAGAGACTAGGCCGCAAAAGCCGGACTCGAGTAATAAGCGCGGCCGCCGTATAAGCGCGGCCGGCGTGGAAGTCCCCGGCGCACTACAAGTCCCAGCCGCGCCGCAGTGTTAACCATGGCAGCGGCGGTCAGCGCGGTAGTCCCCATACACAAACACACTGAGCGACGCTGCAGTGTGTAATGGCACATTTAACCCGGTCAGCGCCGCGGTCCCCGGTGCACTAGCACACCCAGCAATGCTGGAGTGTTGCTGTGCGCGGTCCCCACTGGGACACAGAGTACCTCCAAGTAGCAGGGCCATGTCCCTGAACGATACTCGGCTCCTATCCAGCAGAGTCCTCGGGAGCTGTGGATGGAGCACGGCCTCAGTGCCTGGAGACCGATTAGGATCCCACTTCACCCAGAGCCCTAAGGGGGATGGGGAAGGAAAACCGCATGTGGGCTCCAGCCTCCGTACCCGCAATGGATACCTCAACCTTAACAACACCGCCGACCAGAGTGGGGTGAGAAGGGAGCATGCTGGGGGCCCTATATGGGCCCACTTTTCTTCCATCCGACATAGTCAGCAGCTGCTGCTGACTAATCTGTGGAGCTGTGCGTGCATGACTGCCTCCTTCGCACAAAGCAAAAAAACTGAGGAGCCCGTGGGAGCACGGGGGGTGTATAGGCTGAAGGGGAGGGGCTTTACACTTTTAGTGTAATACTTTGTGCGGCCTCCGGAGGCATAGCCTATACACCCAATTGTCTGGGTCTCCCAATGGAGCGACAAAGAAAGATTTTTTATTCATCACAAATCTGGCTCGCTGGATCCATCCTTCTATATCAATTGTTGGCAAGAGCTGCCATTTATCCGTTGCTGAGCATCAATATAGAATAGCAGCCTATTCATTGAATCTACTTGGTAAGCTGGCATTTTTTCTTCTTTTTTTCACATAAAAAACAAAACCCCCACAAATCATGAAGGGTTATTCATGAAAAATATAAACAGCACTCGCACGAGAAAAGCGGACATCTGAATGAGCCATGATAAGGCATGTTTTGAGGTAAAAAAAAAATGATTTTTGTCTCACACTGAAAACATTAAATATTATGACCTCATAAATGTGTAATAAACATGCAGATGAAATACCAGATGGATTGAATACAAAACGTGCAATACATACACATGCAACAGATGTGGAATTAGACTTGTCGGTCTTCAGCATCCCCAAGATCCAGTGAACCCCCAGCACTGAGAGACCTTTCCTGTGACAGACACGATTAGCAATGAGATGACAAAGCAATGTGGTAAAGATTTATGAAAGGAATATGCCTGTTAAGCACAATTTATGCCCATTGTGAAATTTTTGCATTACAACAAAATTTAATTTATATTATTAAAGCATAACAAAAGCATGAAACTTATTTGGCTCATTAACATCAAAACTGACAGAATTTTTTGCCATTCACCTATAAAATACTAATCTCGGCAAATATATTTGAGTGACACAGAAGACGGACGCCAAGGCCTTGTTCACACACTGGTTTTACCCGCGGTTTTGCAGAAGAAATTTCTGCTAAAAATGGTTGTAAACCTTTCTGCAGACATTCCCTAGCAAAACCTATGGGAAAAAAAAAATAGCTGTGCGCACACTGCGGCTTTCTGCAGAATTTCTTGAGAAAAAGAATTGCATGTCACTTCTTTTCCGCAGGTACCTGCGGTAATTTTACCCCATTGACTGTAATGTAATCATGAAATACCGCAAAGAATAACGCAGGTAGCAAAATATGTGCATTTCATTGCGTTATCCCGCGATATGTCGCATTTTTCGGGAACAAATGTTCGTCACTACCTTGCGTTTTGCAAGGAAGTGATGTCACTAGTAGAGGAAGACGACAGAAAATACACACATCACACACACAGACACATACATACAGTGCTGGCCAAAAGTATTGGCACCCCTGCAATTCTGTCAGAGAATACTCAGTTTCTTCCTGAAAATGATTGCAATCACAAATTCTTTGGTATTATCTTCACTTAATTTGTCTTCAATGTAAAAAAAAAAATGAAATATGTCAAAAAGCCAAACTGGATATAATTCCACACCAAACATAAAAAAGGGGGTGGACAAAAGTATTGGCACTGTTTGAAAAATCATGTGATGCTTCTCTAATTTGTGTAATTAACAGCACCTGTAACTTACCTGTGGCACCTAACAGGTGTTGGCAATAACTAAATCACACTTGCAGCCAGTTGACATGTATTAAAATTGACTCAACCTCTGTCCTGTGTCCTTGTGTGTACCACATTGAGCATGGAGAAAAGAAAGAAGACCAAAGAACTCTCTGAGGACTTGAGAATCCAAATTGTGAGGAAGCATGAGCAATCTCAAGGCTACAAGTTCATCTTCAAAGACCTGAAAGTTCCTGTGTCTACGGTGTGCAGTGTCATCAAGAAGTTTAAAGCCCATGACACAGTGGCTAACCTCCCTAGATGTGGAAGGAAAAGAAAAATTGATAAGAGATTTCAACGCAAGATTGTGCGGATGGTGGATAAAGAACCTCAACTAACATCCAAACAAGTTAAAGCTGCCCTGCAGTCCGAGGGTACAATAGTGTCAACCCGTATTATCCATCAGCATCTGAATGAAAAGGGACTATATGGTAGGATAACCAGGAAGACCCCACTTCTTACCCCGAGACATAAAAAAGCCAGGCTGGAGTTTGCCAAAACTTACCTGAGAAAGCCTAAAACATTTTGGAAGAATGTTCTCTGGTCAGATGAGACAAAAGTATAGCTTTTTGGGAAAAGCCATCAACAGAGTTTAAAGGGAAAAAAAAAAAAAAAAAAAGAGGCATTCAAAGAAAAGAACACGGTCCCTACAGTCAAACATGGCGGAGGTTCCCTAATGTTTTGGGGTTGCTTTGCTGCCTCTAGCACTGGACTGCTTGACCGTGTGCATGGCATTATGAAGTCTGAAGACTACCAACAAATTTTGCAGCATAATGTAGGGCCCAGTGTGAGAAGGCTGGGTCTCCCTCAGAGGTCATGGGTCTTCCAGCAGGACAATGACCCAAAACACACTTCAAAAAGCACTAGAAAATGGTTTGAGAGAAAGCACTGGAGACTACTAAAGTGGCCAGCAATGAGTCCAGACCTGAATCCCATAGAACACCTGTGGAGAGATCAAAATGGCAGTTTGGAGAAGGCCCCCTTCAAATCTCAGGGACCTGGAGCAGTTTGCCAAAGAAGAATGGTCTAAAATTCCTGCAGAGCATTGTAAGAAACTCATTGATGGTTACCGGAAGCGGTTATTTGCAGTTATTTTGGCTAAAGGTTGTGCAACCAAGTATTAGCCTAAGGGTGCCAATACTTTTGTCTGGCCCATTGTTGGAGTTTTGTGTGAAATGATCAATGATTTGATTTTTGTTTCATTCTCTTTTGTGTTTTTTTCATTGCAAGCAAAATAAATGAAGATAATACCAAAAGAATTTGTGATTGCAATCTATTTCAGGAAGAAACTGAGTATTATCTGACAGAATTGCAGGGGTGCCAATACTTTTGGCCAGCACTGTATATAATACACAGACACATAGAAAACAGCAACATACGTTCAGAGGGCTGGTATTTGGCCAGATACTGCTCCCCATATAAAATCTATGGGGACCAGAATCGGGCGCAAAGGGATAGGAGCAAGCGCTTCATACTTACCCATCACCGGGCAGCTGTCACAATGCTCCGGTGGCTTCTCCCACTTTTGAAAATGCCGGCCGCTCATTATTCCATCTCATATTCACTGCTTCCACTGCCACCGGAGCAGTGTGACTGCTGTCACTCAGCGTGGGGGACATGTCTGCCTGCAACCAATCACAGCCAGTGGGCGGGTCTTTATCTTGCAATAAATTAAATAATTTTAAAAACTGTGCAAACCTCCCCCTTCCCCCCCATTTTGATAACAGCTAAGATAAAGCTTTTTAGATTCTATTATGTCTTGTTTATAAAAGTGAGTCCACCATTATGGTGGTTACATGATAATTTTGATATTTATAATGATAATTAATCGTATTCATGCCTACGTTTTGTATCTCATCACGTTCATGTTTGTTCTAGAACGGGTTAATTTTGCTTTGTGTATCCTAATCAATGTGTTCCATCTGTTCATTTCCTGTCTTCAGCATTGTATATATTGAGCTTTTATTTGTATATGTACAACCTATGAGTAAGGATCTCTATGACCTTAAACACGCAAGGCTGTTCTAATTTTAAACATGTATGTTTTTAACATGTTTTGTGAATAAAATATGTCTTAATTTTCACTGAAGACTGGACTACGGGTGCTGGATTACCACTTACTCTTATTTAGAGTGAATCCTGCAGTAGTGATGTGTCGGTCGCGAACGATCCGACACAAAGATCCAGCTCCCTGCAGTGACAGACAGGAGCCGGATCCCCAGTGTTAGCAACTAAAATCTCTAAGGCTGTGCGCACACTAGAAAAGTGATTTTTCTCAAGAAAATTTCTTGAGAAACTTCTGGGAGTTGAAGATTAACGCACCTGCGGTAAAAAACGCACCAAAACCGCGGGAAAAACGCATGTGTTTTTGCCGCGGTTTTTCCGCAAGCTGGTCCCTGCGTTTTTTTTTATGCTTAACTGCAATAAATAATATAGATAGTAGATAGATAATCGAGAGACAGATCATGGATAGAGGGAAAGATGGATAGATGAATAGATAGATGAGAAAGACCTATATAATGTTCCACCCCCTGCATATTCTAAGCTGGCACCCTTTAGTGACTTTCATGTGGCACTAAAGGGTGCCTAGCCTTGTATTTAGCCAAAAAATAATTAAAAAAAATAAAAAAAAAAAGACGACGTGAGGTCCCCCCATCTTTTGTAGCCAGCTAGGGTAAAGCAGACTGCTGCAGCCTGCAGACCACAGCTGGCAGCTTCACCTTGGCTGGTAATCCAAAACAGAGGGCACCCCACGCTGTTATTTTACATTAAATAATTTAAAACAAAAAACGTAGGGTCCCCCCCAAATTGGATCACCAGCCAAGGTAAAGCGGACAGCTGGGGTCTGATATTCTCAGACTAGGGAGGTCCACTGTTATTGGACACTCCCCAGCCTAAAAATAGCAGGCCGCAGCCGCCCCAGAAGTGGCTCCTGGCGCTTCGCCCCAACTCATCCCGTTACCCTGGTGCGGTGGCAAACGGGGTAATATATGGGGTTGATGCCAGATGTATAATGTCACCTGGCATCAAGCCCTGGGGTTCGTGATGTCACACTTCTATCAGATACCTGACATCATCAATCCAGTCAGTAAGAAATAACATATAGACAACAAAAAAAGTTTTATTTGAGTTTTATTTGAAAAAACACTCCCCACATTCCCTCTTTCACCAATTTATTGACAAGAACAATCAAATCCGGGTCCGGCGTAATCCAATAAGGGGGGGGTCCCACGACGATCCATACCATAGTCACTGTCCCAGTAAGTGAAGAACAGAAGGTTCCCCATTGGCTGGGAGAGTAATGCAGTGACATGAGCTAACATCAATAGGTCAGCCCAGGTCACTGCAGGGGATGACGAGCGCTGCCATCAGGAGCTTAGATGAGATCATTACCTGCTGTGATCTCCTGCAGTCCTGCCATCAGCGCTGTCACTGCCTTCTATGCCCGCCGCGTTCTCAGCAGTATCGCGAGAGCCCGTGACGTCACCGCTAGCGAAAGTCTCGGGCCGTGGGCATAGACGGCAGTGACACCGGTGACGTCAGGAGATCGTCACAGCAGGTAATGATCTCATCTAACCTCCTGACAGCAGCGCCCGTCATCCCCGCGGCTGCACGCACTGCTGTGTGTCAGTGTCTGCCTGCGCTGCAGCGTGACAAGCTCCCGATACTGCGGGCAGACACTGACACACTGCAGTGCAGGCAGCCGCGGGGCAGGAGCGGGACACAGACTGCACGGGCACCTGGAGGTCACACGGAAGTGCTTCTGTTCGGCGTCCAGGGAGTGCGACGTCTGTGCTTACTCTGCCCCGCTTCCTCTTCTGTCATAATGACATCACTGCCTGCAAAACCGCAGTCAGCGATGAACATTACCGCAGGTAAATCATGGCTATACCGGGGGTATACCGCACATCATTTGCTACCTGCGGTATACCCCCGGTATTTCGCGATTACATTACAGTGAATGGAGTGAAATACCTGCGTAAAAGAAGTGACATGCACATTCTCTCAAGAAATTTTCTCAAGAAAATCTTCACAAAGAATTTTCTTGAGAAAAAAACGCAGTGTGCGCACAGCTATTTTTTTTCCCATAGGTTTTGCTGGGAAATGTCTGCAGAAAGATTTCAAACATTTCTCAAGAAATTTCCGCAGCAAAACCGCGGGTAAATCCGCAGGTAAAAACGCCTAGTGCGCCCTAGTGTGTTTAAGTCTACATCTTTATGTCCAACTGGTATAAACCAGAAGTATACAACCTGTGCCCTGCACACCATTTAGTGAGGGCCGTAAATTCTCTGTATACACTATTTTCCATGTGAAATATACCCTAAAGAGAGTACCTCCATTCTCCACATTTGTGAGAGTCCTTGTAATGGAATCTGCATCTCAGAAATGTATGGCCTATTGGCCCTTAGACAAAAGGTTTTGCACCCCTTGTCTACACTTACCTTCCATTTCTTTTTTTCAAACGCGTGCCTGGTAATTTTTTTCATGTAGATTTAACCCTTTCTCGACCAGCCGATTTTGCGCTTTCCGGTTTGTTTTTTTCTCCATTCTTCTTTAGAGAGACGTAACTTTTTTATTTTTCAGTCAATATGGTCATGTGAGGGTTTTTGCGGAACGAGCTGTACTTTTAAATGAAACCATGAGTTTTTTTTACCATATAGTGTACTGGAAAACGGCAAAAAAATTCCAATTGCAGAAAAATTGCAAAAAAGTCCAATTGTACTATTGTTTTTGAGATTTTATTCACAGTGTTCACTATATGGTAAAACTGATGTGTCAGTGTGATGTCTCAGGTCGGTGTGAGCTCGTAGACACCAAACATGAATAGGTTTACTTTTATCTAAGGGGTTAAAAAAAACCCAGAAGTTTGTCCGAAAAAAGTGGAGTATGTTTTGCGCCATATTCCGCAACCCGTAGTGTTCTCCTTTTTTCTGGATCTATGGCTCAGTGACTGCTTATTTTTTGCGTCTCTGGCTGACGTATTTAACAGTTACTGTTTTTTCTCAGATTGCATTTTGTGCAAAATTTGTGGTGACCAAAAAAATGTAATTTTGGCGTTTGGAATTTTTTTGCCGCTATGCAGTTTACCGGTCAGATTTATTGATTTTATATTTTCATAGATCGGGCATTTCATTTTTTTAACCCTTTAATTTTCACTGGGGAACAATGGGGGTGATTTGAACTTAGTTTTTTTTTAAATTTTTGAAAACTTTTTTGTTAATTTTTGTAATTTACTAGTACCCCTAGGGGGCTATAGGGATCAGCTGTCTGATCGCTCATTCATTTCTCTCAATCAGAGCAGCACCGCTCAGACCGGGAGAAATGATCATCTCTTAACAGTCAGTACTCAGCTGTTTCTTACAACACCTGAGTCATGTGAGCTACAGGAGTCATAAAATGACCCTGTGTTACCTTGACAACCACCGGATGCATGTGATCACATCACGTGACTTCCGGTACTGAACTCGAAGTAAAAGTTTTAGTGCGATCGCGATTATAATGGCGTTGTCACATATTGACAGCGCCATTTAAGGGGTTAAAAAGGCATGGGCGGAACGAGATTCCACTCGTGCCTAGCAGGCACACATGTCAGCCGTACATATTAGCTGACATGTATGCTGATCGTAGATTAACACTGACCGCATGGGCGTAATTTTACCGTCCGCCGTCGTTAAGGGGTTAACGTCACACGACTTGCAGCTTGGGATCTGTTGGGTTTTATAGATTGCGTTTTGTAGACAATTTAAGGAGGGACACCTCGATATGTTCCAATGGCAGTCAACAACAAAAATAAAAAATGAGGCAAGACTTAAGAGAAAAAGGTCTTAACTGTACTACATAGGAGTGGAGAATTTTGGGGAAAAGCTGCTGAAAGTATACAGCAACATCACTGACTCCTTTCATGATGACACCACAAAAGCAATGACATGTTGTGGGGGCACCCCAAGTGTTGGTAGGCACAAGGAAAAATCACAACATTCTGGACGGCCCTCTAACATTATTAAGGAATATCTTGTGCTAACGCATTTAGTGGAATCCACTAGTTAGATACCACTAGCTACTTAGTGATTGGAATTATTGAGAAACCATCTGTAGTAAAGTCCATTTTTGCTAGTAGGTCTCATGCTCTAGTAAATATTTTCATGTACTGATAGTATACAGCTTTAAATACATTGAAGAACTCAAATCTCTCACGTACAATATATTATATACAATATATAATACAGTAAAATTATAATTGAGAAGCCATGCAAATTGGAACATTTATGGGAGTTTTTAGCTTGTACAATAATCAACACAAAAGAAAAAAAAAGGAGCCTTGAATAATGCAATGACTTGCAATTGATACATACTTGCAATTGATACATGACTATAAACTTACTTTGAGAGGTTCCAGTTCAGACAGATCCCCTGAACGGTTTAGGAGGCGACTGCCATGATCCCCATTGTGTGAATATGTGTCTGAAAAATATAAAGGAGACAAAAAAAAAAAAAAAGTAAACTGTATGTAAACTATGTAAAAATGTTGTAACAAAAACCAAATATTTCCCAATTACTCAGATCCGCACTGGATCAAGACTTCAGAGATGTACAAAACCTTTACAGAAAAGAAAAAAGGGGGTCCAAATGTTTTGATATGTCTCAACTGTAGTCTTCAAGCATCTCTAACACTTTTAGATAGTCCCTTAGCATTCTCATCTATTATCACTCAGGTCTCTTTCGTACAATCATTTAACATCAATACTTGCACTTATATAGCAGACACTTTTGGACGATATATTTGACAATTTGGTCACTAGGCCGACTATTTTAGTTAAGCAAATCTATAGTTTTGCACTTCTGTACTATACACTTGTAATCTTTATTTTCTCCACATCTGTTTACAGTATGCTATAGAGCACACTGTCCCACAGTTTAATCATGTCTAATTTCCGATTTGATTAATTACAAATAAAGGTTCATAATCTTATGTGGGCCCTTTGCTTTCATTTTTGTAAGTCCTGTTGTCAATATTACCTGGTCTGATGTCATTCATAGGAATGTTAACATTCTCCTTCTTATCTACAAAAAAAAAAAAAAAAAAAAAAGAAGTGTTTACATTTCTGTAGTAAAATTAAGATTGAGCAATAAAATATAAAAATTGATTCCAGCAATAATATATTGCTATATGAGGAAAAAGGAATATGTCAACTACAGACGCACTTTTCCTCCCAAAACTTCGGGAGGAAAATGAGGGGTGCGTCTTAAAATCCGAATGTAGCTCACTGGGGATGGTGGAGAGGGGTCACAGGAGGTGGTGGCAATGCGCTGTACTGCTCTGTGCTAAGGCCGTAGGGCTCTGTGCGGCAGGGATCTGTCCGGCCGGTGGCGGGGCTCTGTGGGGCAGAGACTGCGGGGCTCTGTGCAGCCTGTTGCGGCGGGGATCTGTGTGACATGCAGCGGCAGGCATCTGTGTGGCTGGCGGTGGCAGTGGGCATCTATGCGTCCGGCAGTGGCGGTGAGCATCTGTGCAGGCTGCGGCGGCGTGCATCTGTGCAGCATGCGGCCGGCGGTGGTGACAGCGGGCATCTGTGCAGCGGGCATCTGTGCAGCGGGCAGTGGCAGGGATCTGTGCGGTCGGCGGTGGTGATGATGGCGGGCATTTGTGCAGCCGGCGGTGGCAGTGTGTTATCCGTGTGGCCGGCGCCAGTGAGTACTTCAAATAATGGAGCCCAGAGAAGACGCATGCGCAGATTGAGATCTCAGCTCAAGCGCTCATTAGATGATCCATGTTCAATACAATGCATAAACATCATCATGCCAAGGTCTGTATATGGATGGTATATCAGGATCATTAGTCAGACAAAAGTAATTACCTGAGGCCATGACTATAACAGCTGTGTCGACCCCAAATACCTAACCCTAAGCGTGTTTCAGCGTACCTTTGTCAGGGGGGGTCTTTTCTCTGATCATCTATGGGATAAGTATGTACAATCAGATTTTGGCTGCTACTAGGTTTATATGAATTAACTATTTATTAACAGTTCAGCTATTATTCACTGGTGCACTTTAATTTAAGCTGCTGGTATTACACATTTTTTTGTATTCTCTATTGCACATTGTTGCTATTATAATCAATACTATACTATTTTGCACTTTATATTATAATAACGAAGTTTAGCTGCTAATTTTTATCACATTGATACATATTTATTTAATATTACCAACTAGTGGCCTATATTTCTATCGCACCTTAAATGATTAATTTCGATATTGATTTATAATCTTATTTGATTTTTTTCTTGGTGCTAAATTGCGGTGTTAAGACCCATTCCCCTTGCTGTCATTTTCCTTGCTGTTAT
Source organism: Anomaloglossus baeobatrachus (assembly GCF_048569485.1). Classification (NCBI taxonomy): domain Eukaryota; kingdom Metazoa; phylum Chordata; class Amphibia; order Anura; family Aromobatidae; genus Anomaloglossus; species Anomaloglossus baeobatrachus. Next base: position 225,790,413 of record NC_134357.1, read on the forward strand.
TTATGTTTTTTAATGATTAATTAATACCATTATGAATTTTATCATGGTCTATGGCTATTCTGTGTGAATCGGGTTTTTTGCAATAATTATAATAGCCCACTTTGGTGTGTATGGGGTCTTTTGTACATTTATAGTGATAGTCTATTGAGGACACACTATATCTACCCCTGGTTGGCATAAATCTTTTTATAATACTGGAGAATCAACGGATTTCAGCTAAAGCAATAGAAGACATCATGGGGATTTCCCGTGAACGTGTTTGTGTCATTATCCATGAACATTTGGACATGAGGAAGCTATCTGCAAAGTACGTCCCCAAATGTTTGACAACAGATCAGAGAAGCATGAGAGTGAAAACTTCCCGGACCATTTGCCGGCGTTTCCGGACTGATAAGAACTTCCTGGATCGACTGGTCACTGTGCATGAGACCTGGATTTATTTGTATGACCCTGAAAACAAGGAGCAGTCAAAAGAGTAGAGGCACAGTGGTTCTTCTCGTCCAAAGAAGTTTAGGGTGCAAAAATCAGCCACTAAGGTGATGGCATTTTGTTTTGGGTTAAGGAGGGTGTGCTGCTAGTGGACTACCTTCAAAAGACTTCCACCATCAATGCAAGGTATTACACTGAACATTTGGACCAATTAAAGTCAAAAGGTGCAGCAAGCTGTCCAAAGGAATCTTGTTCCTGCAAGATAATGCCTCTGCTCACACTGCACAAGCGACCATGGCAAAACTGGTAGAGCTGGGTTTCCAGCTGCTTGACCACCCAGAGTCACCAGATCTAGCTCCTTCCGACTATCATCTGTGTCCAAACCTGAAGAACCACCTCGAGGGTACCAAACTTTCCATCATTTCTGATGCCATGGCTACTATGGAAGCCTGGTTTGAGGCACAACCGAAAGACTCCTTTTTGCTAGACTTGGAATACCGATGTAAGATGTGTGTTCACATCAGTGGAGAGTATGTGGAATAAATGTAAAGTTTTATCATCCTATCACATTTATTTCTGGTTAAAGCCAAAGAATTATCAGCAGGCCCTCGTACTTATGTCGGTCTGCTTCCTCCTACAGGCATGTTTGCACTGTCTCCCTGTATTCACTTCCACCAATCTTCATGCTGCATGTAATCTACCTCCTAAACTTGCCTCTTTTGCTCTACTCAGGTGGACTTAAGTACAGATAAGCACAGTATATCACAAAAGTGAGTATACCCCTCATTTTTTATAAATATTTTACTATATCTTTTAATGGGACAACACTAAAGATATGACTCTTTGATAAAATGTAAAGTGGTCAGTTTACAGCTTGCATGACAGTGTAAATTTGGTGCACCCTCTAAATAAGACAACACACAACCATTTGTTTCAAAACCACTGGCAATGAAAGAGTACACTCCTTAGTGAAAATGGCCAAATAGTGCCTAAAGTGCCAATATTTTGTTGTCACCATTATTTTCAAGCACTGCCTTAACTCTTTTTGGGCATGGCGTTCACTAGAGCTTCAAAGGAGCCACTGGATTCTCTTCCACTCCTCCATGACGATACCACATGGCTGGTGGATAATAGAGACCTTGCCTTCAGTTTGAGGATGCACAGATGTTTAATAGGGTTTAGGTCTAGAGACATGCTTGGCCAGTCCAGCACCTTTGCCGCCAGTTTCTTTAGCAAGGCAGTGGTCACCTTGGAGGAGTGTTTGAGGTCATTATTATGCAGCAATACTGCCCTGCAGCCCAGTTGCTGAAGAAAGGGGATCATGCTGTGCCCCAGTATGTCACTGTACATGTTGGCATTCATGGTTCCCTCAAGGAACTCCATGGCTCCCCACAGCTAGCAGCACTCATGCAGGCCCAAACCATGACACGCCCACCACCAAGATTGACTGTAGGCAAGACACCTGTTTTTGTCTCCCTCCCCTGGTTGCCGAGACACACGCTTGACACCACCTGAACCAAATAAGGTTATCTTGGTCTTCTTCCAGTAATTCATGTTCTTTGCTTTTCTCTTTTCGTCAGAAAAATGTTTGCGGGCTTTCTTGTGTATCATCTTTAGAAGAGGCTACCTTCTGGGATGACAGCCATGCAGACCAATTTGATGCAGTGTATGTTCTGACCACTAACAGGCTGATGCCCCAACCCAGTAATCTCTGCAGCAATGCTGGCAGGACTCGTACATCTATTTTGCAAAGACAACCTCTGGACATGATGCTGAGCACGTACACTCAACTTCTTTAGTCAACCATGGCAAAGGCACGCTCTGAGTGAAACCTGTCTTGTTAAACCGCTGATGATCTTTGCCACCGTGCTGCAGCTCAGTTTCAGGGTGTTGGCAATCTTCTTAAAGCCTAGATCATCTTTATGTAGAACAATTTTTTTTAGATTCTCATTTCTTTGCTATACGGTGCCATGTTGAACTTCCAGTGACCAGTACAAGTGTGTGAGCCATAACATCAAATGTAACACACCTGATCCCCATTCAGACCCAAGACCTTGTAACATTACTGAGTCCCATGACACCAGGGAGGGAAAATGGCTAATTGGACACAATTTAGCCATTTTCACTTATTGGTGTACTCACTTCTGTAGCCATCAGTTTAGACATTAATGGTTCTATGTTGATTTATTTAGAAGGCTCACAAAATGTACACTGTTATACAAGCTGTACATTGACTATTTTACACTGTACCAAAGTGTCATATGTTCGTTGTTGTCTTAAGAAAAGATATAACAAAGAAGGGAATTTTGTTACTTACCGTAAATTCCTTTTCTTCTAGCTCTTATTGGGAGACCCAGACGATTGGGGTATAGCTACTGCCCTCCGGAGGCCACACAAAGCACTACACTAAAAAGTGCAAGGCCCCTCCCCTTCTGGCTATACCCCCCCGTGGTATCACGGGTTCTCCAGTTTTAGTGCCAAAGCAAGAAGGAGGAAGCCAATAACTGGTTTAAACAAATTAACTCCGAATAACGTCGGAGAACTGAAAAACCGTTCAACATGAACAACATGTGTACCCGAAAACAACCAAAAATCCCGAAGGACAACAGGGCGGGTGCTGGGTCTCCCAATAAGAGCTAGAAGAAAAGGAATTTACGGTAAGTAACAAAATTCCCTTCTTCTTCAGCGCTCTATTGGGAGACCCAGACGATTGGGACGTCCAAAAGCTGTCCCTGGGTGGGTAAAGAGATACCTCATGTTAGAGCTGCAAAACAGCCCTCCCCTACGGGGGTGTCACTGCCGCCTGCAGGACTCTTCTACCTAAGCTGGCATCCGCCGAAGCATAGGTATGCACCTGATAATGCTTGGTGAAAGTGTGCAGACTCGACCAGGTAGCTGCCTGGCACACTTGTTGAGCCGAAGCCTGGTGTCGTAATGCCCAGTACGCACCCACGGCTCTGGTTGAGTGGGCTTTTAACCCTGAAGGAACCGGAAGCCCCGCAGAACGGTAGACCTCTAGAATTGGTTCTTTGATCCATCGAGCCAGGGTGGCTTTAGAAGCCTGCAACCCCTTGCGCGGACCAGCGACAAGGACAAAAAATGCATCGGAACGGCGCATGGGCGCCGTGCGGGAAATGTAGATTCTGAGTGCTCTCACCAGATCTAGCAAACGTAAGTCCTTTTCATACCGGTGAACCGGATGAGGACAAAAGGAAGGCAAGGATATATCCTGATTAAGATGAAACGAGGATACGACCTTAGGGAGAAACTCCGGAATGGGGCGCAGCACTACCTTGTCCTGGTGGAACACCAGGAAGGGAGCCTTGGATGACAGAGCTGCCAGCTCTGACACTCGCCGAAGCGATGTGATCGCAACAAGAAACGCCACTTTCTGTGACAGGCGAGAAAAGGAAACTTCCTTCAGAGGCTCGAAAGGCGGCTTCTGGAGAGCAACTAGTACCCTGTTCAGATCCCATGGATCTAACGGCCGCCTGTACGGGGGCACAATATGACAGACCCCCTGCAGGAACGTGCGCACCTTAGGAAGACGTGCTAGACGCTTCTGAAAAAAACACGGATAGTGCCGAGACTTGCCCTTTAAGAGAGCTGAGCGACAAGCCCTTTTCCAACCCCGATTGCAGGAAGGAAAGAAAGGTGGGCAATGCAAATGGCCAAGGGGATACTCTCTGTGCAGAGCACCAGGATAAGAAAATCTTCCACGTTCTGTGGTAGATCTTAGCAGACGTTGACTTCCTAGCTTGTCTCATTGTGGCTACGACTCCTTGAGATAATCCTGCGGACGCTAGGATCCAGGACTCAATGGCCACACAGTCAGGTTCAGGGCCGCAGAATTCTGATGGAAAAAACGGCCCTTGGGACAGTAAGTCTGGTCGGTCTGGCAGTGACCACGGTCGACCGACCGTGAGATGCCACAGATCCGGATACCACGATCTCCTCGGCCAGTCCGGGGCGACGAGTATGACGCGGCTGCAATCGGATCTGATTTTTGCGCAGTCCTCTGGGCAAGAGTGCCAGAGGTGGAAACACATATGTGAGCCGGAACTGCGACCAATCTTGCACTAAGGCGTCTGCCGCCAGAGCTCTGTGATCGCGCGATCGTGCCAGAAATGCCGGGACCTTGTTGGTGTGCCGAGACGCCATTAGGTCGACGTCCGGCACCCCCCAGCGGCAACAGATTTCCTGAAACACGTCCGGGTGAAGGGACCATCCCCCCGCGTCCATACCCTGGCGACTGAGGAAGTCTGCTTCCCAGTTTTCTACGCCCGGGATGTGAACTGCGGATATGGTGGATGCTGTGTCCTCCACCCACATGAGGATTCGCCGGACTTCCTGGAAGGCTTGCTGACTGCGCGTCCCTTCTTGGTGGTTGATGTATGCCACCACTGTGGAGATGTCCGACTGGATTCGGATCTGCTCTCTTTCTAGCCACTTCTGGAAAGCTAGTAGGGTAAGATACCCTGCCCCGATTTCCAGAACATTGATCTGAAGGGTGGACTCCTGCTGAGTCCACGTCCCCTGAGCCATGTGGCGGAGACAAACTGCTCCCCACCCTGACAGACTCGTATCTGTCGTGACCACTATGAGGTGGGAATAAGCCACTATTACAGATAGTCCTCGGCCGTCTGGGAAAGGGAGACTTTCCTGTCCAGGGAGGTTGACTGCCCGTTCCATTGGCGGAGAATGTCCCATTGCAGTTGGCGCAGATGAAAATGCGCAAGGGAACTGCCTCGATGGCTGCCACCATCTTCCTTAGGAAGTGTATGAGACGCCTTAAGGGGTGCGACTGGCCTTGAAGGAGAGACTGCACCTCTGTCTGCAGTGAACGCTGCTTGTTCAGCGGAAGCTTCACTATTGCTGATAGAGTATGAAACTCCATGCCGAGATACGTTAGTGATTGAGTCGGAGACAGATTTGACCTTGCCAAATTGATGATCCACCCGAAAGACTGGAGAGTCTCCAGCGTAACATTCAGGCTGCGTTGGCATGCCTCGAGGGAGGGTGCTTTGACGAGTAGATCGTCCAAGTACGGGATCACCGGGTGTCCCTGAGAGTGCAAGACTGCTACCACTGCTGCCATGACCTTGGTGAACACCCGTAGGGCTGTCGCCAGACTGAATGGCAGAGCTACGAACTGAAGATGTTCGTCTCCTATCACAAAACGTAGAAAACGTTGGTGTTCCGTAGCAATTGGCACGTGGAGATAGTCATCTTTGATGTCTGTTGAGGCAAGGAAGTCTCCTCGAGACATTGAGGCAATGACGGATCGGAGGGATCCCATCCGGAACCGCCTGGCGTTCGCATGCTCGTTGAGCAGTTTCAGGACCAGAACAGGACGGAAGGAACCGTCCTTTTTTGGAGCCACAAAGAGATTGGAGTACAAACCCTCTCCCTCGTTCCTGAGGGGGGACAGGGATCACCACTCCTTCTGCTCTTAGAGCGTCCACCGCCTGCAGCAGGGCATCTGCTCGGTGGGGGGTGGGGCCGTTCTGAAGAATGGAGTCGGAGGACGAGAACAGAACACTGTCCTGTGCACGTGAGCACAATGTCCGTCACCCACCGGTCTGTGACCTGTGGCAGCTAAACGTCGCCAAAGGCGGGGGAGTCTGCCATCAACCGCGGATGCGGAGAGAGAGAGAGAGAGAGCTGAGAGTCCTGAGGAGGCCGCCTTGGTAGCGGTTCCTCCGACTGCCTTCCTTGGGCGTGATTGAGCCCGGCCGGAATCTGAGCCCGTCTGAGGTTTTGTAGCCCTTTTGCACGAGGACAATTGGGACCTGCCGGAGCTTGGGAAGGACCGAAACCTCGACTGTACTTTTAGGACAGTATAAACAGGGTAAGTCGCAGTGCAGACATTGCGGGGTTACGGACGCCTCTGCGGTACAGATGTCCCTGTGCTCAAGGCCAGCTGCGCAAGAACAGCTGAAAAGGTTAGGTTGCCTATACGGCTGTGGATGCCGGAGCAACCGACACGCCGATAGCTTCCTGGACAGATTTCAACCAGAGTCCATCTGTCTGTGAATGGCATCTTTAAGTGAAGCCCCATCTCCAGTGCAACTATGGCTCTAGATGCAAGCCTGGAGATTGGAGAATCCACCTTTGGACCCTGGGTCCAGCGCTGACCACGTCAGGGGAAAAGGGATAACGTGTATCCTAAAAAACGTTTGGAGAAGACGCTTATCTGGTAAGCGTGGTGTTCCTGGACTGCTTCTCTGAAGTCAGCGTGGCCAGAAAAATACTCAATATCTGTGTGAGATACTGAAAAAGGACTTCTCCTGTTCGTCTCCTATCTCCACTGGGGGAGCTGAGGGAGAAAGATCCAACCTTCCATTGATGGACGGTATAGGATCATTCCGTATGGCGTTACCACCCGGTGTATCCGGATTGAGAGCGATGTCAGGATCAAAGCCCTGAAGAGCTGCCTTTTGGTCAAGTAGATTGCCCATGGCCTGTCTGGACTGCAAGTCTCTATATTATGACTACACCGTCCCTGTCCATGGACAGGGTTGACAGGTGGTTTCTTTGGCCACGACTAGTAGAGACCCCGGCAGACGAAGTGCTAGAGACCCCGGCAGACGACGTGCTACAGGGGAGCAGGCACACAATGGGACGGTGTCATGAACAGCATCCCATGTAGTAAAAACAGCACTGAAAATCTGTGTTGCTTTTTTGCCGCTGCCGACTAGCTATCTAAAAGTATATAGCCAAGATTGGTGACCGTACAGTGCAATGTATAGCATACAGGCATAAAGTACAAATGACCACTGCAGCACAAGCAATACAAGCAGCATAGAAGCCTGTGCCCTGGCACCCCTGCTCTTCTGCTGCTGTATACTAGTCATCTAGGGGAATATAGCCCAGAAGAGTGACCCTACAGTGCAATGTATAGCATACAAGCACAAGTACAAAAGAACACTGCAGCACATGCAATACAAGCAGCATAGAAGCCTGTGCCCTGGCACCCCAGCTCTTCTGCTGCTGTAGACTGGTCATCCAGGGGAATATAGCCCAGAAGAGTGACCATACAGTGCAATGTATAGCATACAAGCACAAGTACAAATGCACACTGCAGCCCATGCAATACAAGCAGCATAGAAAAAAACCTGTGCCCCAGCACCCTTGGTTTTCTGCTGCTGTAGTCTAGCCATTCCAGGAGAATATAGCTAAGACTAGCGACTGTACAGTGCAATGTATAGCATATAAGCATAAACACAAATGAACACCTCAGTCGTGCAATACAAGCAGCCTAGAAAGCCTGTGCCTTAGCACACCTGCTTTCCTGCTGCTGATGTGTCGCTCCCCAAGCGGGCATATAGCGACCTATGCAGTTAAAAACAACACATGTACACACTGCAGTATATATATGTGTGGTCAGCACTATGTGTGCCGCTTACCGCCCGCCTATAAGCGGGTGTATGGCCGCCACCGTCCTGCCTGGTTGCCGAAAGTCCGAGCTCGGACTGCAGTAATGGCTGCCGGCTTCTTCCCCAGCTCGTGTGAGGAGGGGCGGGCCGTGGGCGTGCCCCAAGGCAGAGCGGGAATCCGGCGTCCGACAGTGTGCAGTGAGAGGGCTGGAGCATGTAAATAAGGCTCCAGCCCTCGGCGCTGCTGATTGCTCAGCGCCTGTCCCCTTCCCTGAGTGACAGGGAGGGGGCGGGAACGAAGCGGCACTAGGCCGCAGAAGCCGGGGACTGGATTTATAAGCGCCGCCGCCGTAAAAGCGCGGTCGGCGCCCAGTCCCCGGCGAACTACAAGTCCCAGCCGCGCCGCCGCTCCCGGAGCGTCCGGCGCGGTAGTTCCCAAAACACAAAGTCACTCAGCAAAGCTGCAGTGACTGTAACCCATTACTGTCCCCGGCGCACTAGCACACCCAGCAAGTCTGGAGTGTGCTGTGTCCGTGTGACCGGGGACACAGAGTACCTGTAATGGTGCAGGGCCATGTCCCTGAACGGTACCCAGCTCCGTATCCAGCAGGTTCAAATGGGTCTGTGGATGGAGCCCGGCGTCAGAGCTTTGAGGCCGGCAGGATCCCACTTCCTCAGAGCCCCTCAGGGGGATGTGGAAGGAAAGCAGCATGTGGGCTCCAGCCTCCGTACCAGCAATAGGTACCTCAACCTTACAACACCATCAACGGGTGAGAAGGGAGCATGCTGGGGGCCCTATATGGGCCCTCTTTTCTTCCATCCGAAATAGTCAGCAGCTACTGCTGACTAAAATCTGTGGAGCTATGCGTGGATGTCTGACCTCCTTCGCACAAAGCTTGAAAACTGGAGAACCCGTGATACCACGGAAGGGTATAGCCAGAAGGGGAGGGGCCTTGCACTTTTTAGTGTAGTGCTTTGTGTGGCCTCCGGAGGGCAGTAGCTATACCCCAATCGTCTGGGTCTCCCAATAGAGCGCTGAAGAAATATAGATAAAAATGTGAAGGGTGTACTCACTTTCATGATATAGGCACTTACGTTGTTATTGCAGAGTAAAAATAGCACTCCACCGCAATACATCCTTCTACATTTACAGCTAGGCAAAGTCTTGTTTTTAATCTGTTTTATCAGTTCACCATATAAAAATGATAAAAATGTATGATTTTTTTTATAATACTATAGCTAGTTATTTTTACAAATACTTCCTGAGTACTCTTATAATGGTGAGATACTTCCTGTACAGTCAGAGCAGGATGTAGTTGATTGAAAATAAATTGTCTGACTGAAACTTCAGATGTTTAAAAAGTCTGAGAAGTAATAGCACTTTCACATTTCTGTAATTTTCCCTCAGTCACAATACGTCGCTTTGAGAAAAAAACAGAATCCTTTAAAATAATTAGAAGGATTTTTTTTTTCTTGCCATAGACTTGTATTAACGACGGATTGCGACTGATGGCCTTGCGTTAAATTCGTTGTGCGACTGATTAGTCGTGGAATGACTGTTGGGCGGAAGCAACAATGTAACGTTTTTCCGAGCGCCGAAACGACGCACTGCACAGGATTCCATCAAGAGGTATAATGGTTGTGTATGGTGCCGGTTTCCGCCATAATCAGTTGCACGATGGAATCCAGTGCTGGTTTCTGTCATTTTCTACGGAGCATGCCCAGTATGTACACAATCACATTGCATCACATCAAGATTGGCTTGATAGGAAAAATCCATATAATTATGCAAAATTTTATCTATAACACCATTCATTCTGCCCCTTTCTCTCCAAATTGTCACAGATGGCCCGTGAAAACAGTTATATAGGTCTCCAAAATGTCTGGCACTCCCATTGCGCTGTCCCAAAACAAACGAATCACGACGGATCCGTCGTAAAAGAACGCACAACGGATGTAATGGATCAGTTATTTCACATGATTCCGCAAGCAAAAAATGTTGAATCTGTCATTCCGTCGCAACAACGGACCTGGCGGATTTGAAACGACGGAAATGTGAAAGTAGCATTATCTGTGCAAAAATACTGAACTGCCTTATCAGGTCTTCCCTACAAAGCCTACATCAGATGGTCGGAAAGTTAATGCCTAGGAACGCTTAAATAAGTGAGTTACAGAGAGCAGTGACTGTCACTGCTATAATTGAAAAATGCTCAATTTAAGATTTTTTTTAATTTTAAGTATAGAATATATCATGATTCAACAGAAATCCTCCAACCGTAAGAATATGTACAGTGTCTTAATAAAATTCTTCATATCCTGTTAAGTTTTCCACATTTTTTTCATGTTACACCCACACCCAAATCCCAGAAGAATCTGTAGCAAGAACGGAGAATAGTTGTTCATGGACGCACTCTATCCAATCTCAGAGCTATTTAGCAGAAAAAAAAAAAAAGGACTAAAGCTTGTAGACATACCCCAAAAGACTTGCAGCAGTAACGGCAGTGACAGGTGGTTGTATACAAATGCATATCACAATTTTCAGATTAATATTTTAAATCCATGTATCATTTCCTTTACATTTCACAAATTCTTAGTGTTGGTACATCTCATAAAACACCAATATAAATTTACGTTTGTAGGTGTAACGTTGGGGGGGTGGGGGGGAATTCACAGGGTCTGAATAGTTTTTCAAGATTCACTATTTTTCCAGCATTTACATTTTTGGGCAAAAGGCATTGAGTCTTACCGTTCCTCTGGGTTCTTTCAATGAGAGGAAGAGTGCTATCATCAAATCCTGGAGCGCGCTTTGGGCCTGCTTGAGATACCTGATCATAGAACATATACATTGGATATGAGCATAACTTAGCCCTTACAATTGACAAAAAATAAAAAATACATTTTCACAAAAAAAACCTGAAAACAAAAAAGGGCATTGTGCAGTTTTAACCCCACAACGACCACGGGCAGTAAAATTACGTCATAGCAGTCACAGTATTAATCTCCCCCGACTGCTGCCGGTAGCCAGGGGAGATCGGCGCACATCTCAGCTGATTTATACAGTTAACATGTGTGCCTGCTAGGCAAGAGCGGAATCGCTATCCGCCTGTGCCTTTTAAACCCCTTAAATGGTGCTGTCCATATGGGACAGAGCCATTATAATAGCGATCGCGCTATAACGTTACTCACAGGCCAATACCGGAAGTCACGTGATGTGATCATGTGGATCCAAAGGTTGTCATGGTAGCACAGGGTCATGTGATGACTCCTGTGCTCACATGACTCAGAGCCTGTAAGAAACAGCCGATTGCCGCTTGTTACAAGAGATGATCATTTCTCGGTCTAAGCTGTGCTGCTCTGATCGGGAGAAATGAATAAGCGATCAGACAATGTCCCGTGACGGGCATGCCCCCAGCGTCTCCAGTGGCGGGCATGCCCCCAGCGTCTCCAGTGGCGGGCATGCCCCCAGCGTCTCCAGTGGCGGGCATGCCCCCAGCGTCTCCAGTGGCGGGCATGCCCCCAGCGTCCCCAGTGGCGGGCATGCCCCCAGCGTCCCCAGTGGCGGGCATGCCCCCAGCGTCCCCAGGGACGGGCATGCCCCCTGCGTCCCCAGGGACGGGCATGCCCCCTGCGTCCCCAGGGACGGGCATGCCCCCTGCGTCCCCAGGGACGTGCATGCCCCCTGCGTCCCCAGGGACGTGCATGCCCCCTGCGTCCCCAGGGACGTGCATGCCCCCTGCGTCCCCAGGGACGTGCATGCCCCCTGCGTCCCCAGGGACGTGCATGCCCCCTGCGTCCCCAGGGACGTGCATGCCCCCTGCGTCCCCAGGGACGTGCATGCCCCCTGCGTCCCCAGGGACGTGCATGCCCCCTGCGTCCCCAGGGACGTGCATGCCCCCTGCGTCCCCAGGGACGTGCATGCCCCCTGCGTCCCCAGGGACGTGCATGCCCCCTGCGTCCCCAGGGACGTGCATGCCCCCTGCGTCCCCAGGGACGTGCATGCCTCCTGCGTCTCATGTGACTTACACATTGGAGATGCTGGGGGCATATGCATCAGATTGGAGATGCTGGGGGCATTTACATGTCCCCAGCCCCTTGTGTAATGTATGTGCCCCCAGTGTCACCTGTGATATATATACAGTAGTCTCAGCGTCTCCTATGTGATGTATATACAGCAGTCCCAGCGTTTCCTATGTGATGTATATGCCCCCAATGTCTCCTATGCGATATATGTACCTCCAGCGTCTCCTGTGATGTATATACAGTGTCTGTTATGTGATGTATATGATTTACCAATCTTATTATCACAAAGAGTTGACTGTGCTCCAGACGGAGACAAACATGAAAAACCAGTTGCGAGAAGAAACATGATTAGTATCACCGAACATCACAGCCGCGCCAAAGAGAAGCCGGTCC
>NC_134357.1:225807633-225832633 GCF_048569485.1 Anomaloglossus baeobatrachus
TGTTGGCGGGTCCCCGTGGCTTGAAGCTGCTTGGGGTCCTTCTTTTGTGTAAAAAGTTCCGACCCATTCGCAGGCAGCGCAAACCTGTAGTGGGCGGCCTCTAAGTCTTAATTCCCAGGCTCTATATGCTGCTGTGCCCCGGACACTGTGGTGGGTGAAGAAATGTGAAATCTTCTCTCCCGGTATATTAGGAGAGCTTGAAACGTTCCCTAACCTAGGGCTCTACACCCCGACTGCGCCGGTCCTGGCGGAACTGACACCGTATCCCACCGGCGACCGTAACTTTTATGTCTCACCGACGTCACTAGGTGAGCTCCTCTCTCGACCGAAGTCCCTCCCGACTCCCTACTCCAATTGTCACTAACTGTTATTTGGCTCCTCCCACTCTCTGGTGACTCCTCCTCCCTGACTGAGTCCCGAATCCAGAGGATCTGGGAGTCCCTAAGTGCAGTGGCATTCTACAGACCCAACCGCTGTGGTAACCCCCTTTGTGACCAGACCCTAATTCCAGTCCCCATTGGGGAGGGAAATCTGCGGTGTGTAGTTTTTGGTGTTGTGTGGAACAGTCACTGGTCACCTTGGAATCCAGGATGAGCACAGCACTTAAACTCAGGTGCAGTACCCTGGGGCACCACATTTGCGTGGGTTTCTTTCCACACTTCAAAGACATACAGATAGGGAATTTAGATTGTGAGCACAATGGGGACTGTGTTGCTGATGTATGTAAAGCGCTGTGGAATTAATAGCGCTATATAAGTGAGGAAATATTAGTATTATTCATGAAGAGATAAATAAAATTGGTACTTATTACACCAACAGACTTTGAGACTGGCATGCTTTTATATTCCTGCCTTGATTTAAAGAGTTCCCGAAAAAAACATGCTTGTTTTGAAAAACTTTCCAGAAATGCTTTTTTATAGAATACTAATTCTGGACTTGAATCCTTCTTCCTGTCTGGGTTAATATGTGAAACTTTGCCTCTCTCTCTGCTTCTTTTTATAAACTTCCATAGGAAGCTACAATCTGATCCTAGTAAGTGACTCAGCAATGCATCTGGACTTGTGCAAGATGAATGCTAGTAGGGTTTTGTTTTTTTTTACTAAAAAAAAAAATAAAGTTGCTGAATACAAATGAAGGACCAGGAGAGTGTCATATATAGAAAAGGTTATTTCAAAAGGTGTTTTTTTTTTTAATTTGCTTGTACTACAGGTTTACGCAAACTTGATTGAAGAAAAAAAAAATAATGGCCACTGTTATTTAAAAATCGCAGCATTGCAAGAATCCATGATTTTCTGGAGCATCTGGTAAGTGGCGTGCTCTACGCCACAAGTCTCACTCCAGTCAGGTATTGGAGAAAGATCTCCAGAGCAGGGAACGGCAGAACTCATCATGAATTGGATTAGCTGTGTCGTCCCTCCCTGGTCGCACCCCAGCTCTGCCCATTTTGTTAGAGGTGGGAAAAACTGGTAAAAAGTCGCCAAAAGTCGCAAAATCTTGCAATTTTTCAAACCTATTAAGTCAGGATTCTGTCATTAAAGTTTTGTGGGATGGAGACTTTACTTTATATGTGGTGACAATCATAAGTAAAACATTTAAAATATGAATTTTTAATGAAAATTCAGCAACTCTGGCAGATTTTTATTCACACAGATTATACCCTTATTAGGGTGTTCACTTTTTGGAAGACAAAAAAATTCCAGTTTAAAAGTTGTCTGTGTCCCACAAAGGAGACTTCGCACTACATTGGGAGTTCAGTGTATTATGTATTATGGGTCCCATCTATACCCATGGTCACCTACTAGCACACCACGATCAGAGGTCTGAAAAGATTACAGAAGGATAGTGACTGATATCAACTGGTTAAATGGAAGAGACTGGATCAAACTCCATTTTTTAAGCATGATGTCAATGTTTTGTTACAGCCAACACCAGGTGCTGATGGCAGTTGGGCACATGTACGGTAGCACTCTATTTTTCAGACTTTCTGCCAGTGCTGCATCTATATGGTGCAGGTTAGAAAGCGGTTAACCTGACTATACCTGTTAACTGTGAAAATTCCGGCTTCAAAATGTAGCTATAAACTGTACTGGGTACCAAGGTAGTCACCAGATTAAAAGCTGACCATCATGACAAATTATTCATAAAGTCCCAAACCTTGGGGCCATTACTATAATAATAACCCTGCTGAGAAGTCTTTGGCTTTATGATCTTTACTTGTTTCTATGGTAACGAATGTTACATCACATGAAAGCCTTATGTATAATACATGTTTTCAAAATTTTGTGTTTGTTCCTTATAGCAACAGTGTTCTTCGCAAGCGGGAAAACAAAATGTCGGAGTCTAATGCGATATTCACAGCAACTGAAAGCAAAGGAGTAATAAAATTCTTGTTTCTGCAAGTTAAGTCCGCAAAGGATATTCATGGTGATATGTCGCAGACATTGGGGGGATCAATGCCCTTCATATTCCACAGTTAAAGGGAAGGTGTCGTCCAAAAAAAAAAATTCAATAACTGAAAAAAAAAATGTAAAAGTATTAATGTTTTAATGTATTGTTTAAAATATTATTTGTTTTTAATTGAGCAAAATATAAAAAAAAAAAAAAAATTAAAAAAGTTTGATATTTTCCACTGTTAAACACTAGGGGGAGCAGCTGCTGAAATCCTACTGAATTCCTACTGTAGAAGTAGTTCACATTACAGCTGCAGTAAAGTGGGTAGAATCTGCTCTTTTGTGTGTGATGACACATCTCCCCCTCCCAACCTGGGTCTTTCCAAAAGGATAAGGGAAGAGGACGTTTAGGGACACCGTGCGGAGCCATTTTGTTGGTGACCACAAATGTCTAAAGTGTCACCAAGGACAGCTGCATAGTGCTCCCCACATAACATTGCTGCATCGGGGTGTGCAGCGCGCCCTGTCGCATTTATGCCCACCCACAATGCTCTGCCTGCATGAGTGCCCAGACGCCCGCAATGCTCAGCCTGCACGCACGCCCAGACGCCCGCAATGCTCAGCCTGCATGCCACGCCCCGCACGAACGCCCGCAATGCTCTGCATGGATGCACGCAATGCTCTGCATGGATGCACGCCTGATGTGGCAAGGAGAGCGGGGGGGTGGGGGTGGTGTCATTTGAGACGGTAGCCGTGGCGGCGCGAGGGGTGTCATTGGAGACTGGTAGCAGTGGCGGCGGGAGGGGCACCGGCACTGACACAGGCCGATGGGGAGGGGGGTTGAGAGCGGGGGGTGTCATTGGAGACTGTAGCAGCAGCGGCGGGGGGAGGAGCGCTGCTACTCACACAGGTCAAGCAGGTGACAGGGAGAAAGTATATTTACCTACAATTGACTCAGTTATATATGAAAAATTATATGTATATATGAATTAGTCTCCAAGTGGATTTAATATATCAATTAATTTTATTGGTAGAAAAATTATTTATATTTTTTATGGATACACAGTGCAGATAGTGCTTTATAAAAACAAAATATACATCTAATGTAATTGCCATGTATGTAACCTAGGTCACACTTCCCTGTGAGTTGTTTTCCTTAACGTATAATTTGTTTTTATAAAGCACTATCTGCACTGTGTGTATTCCAGGGCTGTGGAGTCGGAGTCGTGGAGTCGGAGCTCATTTTGGTTGAGTCGGAGTCTGTATAAAATGCACCGACTCCGAAAATATATAATAAATTGGGGACAGTAGTGCAATGCAGAATGTGCTGAATATTTTACTAAATAATAACATTTAGTATAATGCTTATATTTAAGTGAAAAATTTATTATAGTACAATGTGAACATCAGACATTTAATTATTTTTATGATACAATAATCAATATATTTGGATAGAACATAAAATATCCTTATTAGAATACAACTCTAGAACAAAAAAAACTAATAAATTGTAAATATGTAAATAAATATATATATATATATATATATATATATATATATATATATATATATATATATATGATAAATACACACAAGATATAGATGTAATCTACTGTATATTACATAGTGTATTACATATTTACAATTTATTACAGTTTGTGTTCTAAAGTTGTATCCAATAAATATATTTTATATTCTATCCAAGTGTATTGATTATTGTATCATAAAAATTATTAAATGTCTGATGTTCACATACACATGTTCATGTACTACAATAAATTTTTCACCTAACTATAAGCAATATATGTAGGAGTCGGAGTCTGAGTTGGAGTCTGAGTCGGTGCAAGAGAAATTGAGTCGGAGTCGAAGGTTTGGCTTACCGACTCCACAGCCCTGGTGTATCCATAAAAAATAATTTTTCTACCAATAAAATGAATTGATATATTAAATCCACTTGGAGACTAACTCATATATACATATAATTTTTCATATATAACTATGAGTCAATTGTAGGTAAATATACTGATGTTGGGGACCATAGCAAAAAAAGAAAACGTAATATAATAACATGGATCTGGTGATTCACAAACATGGCGCCGATCTCCCTCTGCTGTGATCTGGACAGCCCAGGGGGCGCGTCCAGGTCACAGCAGGGAGCTGTCCTGTAATAAGTATAGCGTCTGAGTCCGACCATCAGAGTGAATGCACAGGGGCTGCCATAAAGGAGGTGGGTAACTGTCGTTACACACAGTAAATCCTAGATGGCAGCCCCCAGTGCTTCAGTAAAACTAGAATTAAATAAAAACTAAATAAAGTGAGTTTAATTTTGTATTAAAAATACTTGATTTCATAATCACTATTAATACAAAAATTAAAAACGCAGAACCTTCCCATTAAGAACTGGGTTGCCAAATTTAAAATGGGCCACTTCAGCACCAATGATGAGGAACGTCGTGGACGACAGAGAGTGGTTGTTCTTACGGAGATCGTTGTTGCTGTGCGAGTGAAAACTTCCCCTGCATTTGTGTTTCTGCACTGATAACTTCCTGGATTGACTGGTCACTATGGATGAGACCTGTATTTATTTGCATGACCCTGAAAACAAGGAGCAGTCTAAAGAGTGGAGGCACGGTGGATCTACTCGTTCAAAAAGTTCAGGGTGCAAAAATCAGCCACTAAGGTGATGGCAGAGGCGTATCTGGGGGGGGGGGCTGGCGGGGAATGTGCCCCAGGCGCAGTGTCGGGCCGACTGATGCAGCACAGAGTTTCCCGGGCGGCCAGGGCCGGCTTCAGCACCAGTCAGCAAGGACGGTGATATATGCTGCGGCCCCCGAGCCAAGTTCCGGGGACCTTACTGCTCATGCCGGTAGCCGCACTTCCCTGGCTGCAGGCTCTTAAATTCTCACCTTTCACCGCCGCGTGTAGGAACCAAGTTCATCTGTGGGCGGAGCGAACACGCAGCGTGCACAGCGCTCCCACAGATGAAGGTAGATGCTAGAATATACGGGCTCCTTCCAGGTATGACTTAATTTGTCATGAAGCTGGTCACGCCCACTAACCTGGAAGGAGCCCATACATTCTAGGCTCAACCCACAGATGAAGAGGAGCAGAAGCATTAATATCCCAACGAGCTGTATGTCCTATCCCCCTAGTGCTGTATACCCTGCAGAACTGTCTAACCACCACCCCAGACCTGTATACCCTGCAGAACTGTCTATCCCCCACCCCAGTGCTGTAAACCCTGCAAAACTCTCTATCCCCTGACCCCAATGCTGTATACCCCCAGAATTGTCTATCCCCCCGGTGCTGTATACCCCCAGAACTGTCTATCCCGACACCAGTGCTGTATACCCCCACTACTGTCTATCCCCCCCACCACCATGCCATACGCTAATGAGGCTCCAGCCTTTATTTGTGATACTGACTAATTCTCATCATTAGGCCTCAGTCTCACTTGCGCATTGCTTCCCCTGCGAGAGCATCAGATGCAATATGCTAATGACCCTCGGCTCAGGCTCTTTTGCGAGCGTGAGCCGAGTGTCATGCGATTGTCATCCAATCTTGTGATTGGATCACAGGTGCGGATAAGTGGAAGGGAGGGAGTAATTCTCCCCCTTCTCCACGGGCTGTCTCTGCGTACATCGTACTGCACTCTGATGACATCCAAGTGCAGTGCGATGTTTCACACGCTCCCATAGACCTGTATGGGTGTGCGAGCTGAGATTCGCTGCCAAACACAGCATGCTGCAATTCTGTTCTCATGCCAATATAATCATGAAAAATCAATCGCAGATGGAAACTGCCCCATAATTTTACACTGGTGTGAGTGCAATTCGATGGTTTAACTGATTGCACTAGTCTGTGCAAAACGCAAGTGGAACTGAGGCCTTACTGTAATTCCTGTACGGTCCGCAGTCTGATGATGATTGGTAACTCCCAAGTATCTCCTTACCATTGTTAAAAGGAATCTGTCACCAAGTTATTGCTCCCCTATATGAGAGCAGCATAATATAGAGACAGAGACCTTGATTCCAGCGATGTGTCACTTACTGAGCTCTTTGCTGTTATTTTGATAAAATCAATGTTTTCTCTGCTGAAGATCTAGCAGTTATACAGAGCTGATGAATATGCTGGACTACCTGGCAGCAGTCCTGTAATGATAAAATCACTGTTTAATCAGCAGTAGATTATCGAAACTTCACTAAGCAGCACAATAAGTGACACCACTAGAATCAGGATCTTTGCCCCTACGTTATGCTGCTCTCAGATTAGGTGTTAAGGGGAATCTGTCACCAGGATTTTAACCCCTTCACGACCATAGACGGATATATCCGTCATGGAGCGTGTCCCGTTAAGCCCCACTCCCTCCTGCAGGCAGGCGGCGTTGGTTGGCACACATCAGCTGTTTTCAACAGCTGACATGTGTGCCTGCATGTTACGAGTGGAATCGCATTCCACCCGTAACATTAACCCCTTACATCTCGCTGCCAAAGTCTGGCAGAGAGATGTATATACGCGCGGTGAAGATTTTCACTTACCGCCGCCCCCACCGGAAGTCACGTGATTTTTGGTGTTTGCCATCGTAGCACAGGGTCATGTGATGACGCCTGCAGCTATGACGCTTCAGTTTCGTTTTTACCCGGCCCGGAGGCCAGGGAAGCAGGAAGTGACTGTATCTGCTGTTCACAGCTGTATAGCTGTGATCAGCAGATAAATAAGAGCGATCGGATTGCTGATCACTATAGCCCCCTAGGGGGACTAGTAAAATAAAAATAAAAAAAAGTTTTAAAAAATAAAAAAAACCTAAAAGTTCAAATCACCCCCCTTTCCACCCATTGACAATTAAAGGGTTAAAAAAATATACACATTTGGTATCGCCGCGTTCAGAAATGCCCGATCAAAATATAAAATTAATCTGATTGGTAAACGGCGTAGTGGCAAAAAAATTCCAAACGCCAAAATTACGTTTTTTTTTTGTCTCCGCAAGTTTTACGCAAAATGCAATAACAGGCGATAAAAAGCGTAGCATCTGCGCAAAAATAGTACCATTCGAAACGTCAGCTCGAGATGCAAAAAATAAGCTATTACTGAGCCATAGATCCCGAAAAATGAACGCTACGTGTTTCGGAAAATGGCGCAAAACGTAGGCCACTTTTATTGGACAAGCTTGTGAATTTTTTTAACCCCTTAGTTACAAGTAAACCAATACATGTTTGGTATCTACAAACTTGCACAGACCTCAGGCATCATACCCACACATCAGTTTTACCATATAGTGAACACCGTGAATAAAACATCCCAAAAACTATTGTGCCATCACACTTTTTTTTTGCAGTTTTTCCACACTTGGAATTTTTATGCTGTTTTCCATTACACCATATGGTAAAACTTATGGTTTCATTTAAAAATACAACTTGTCCCGCAAAAAACAAGCCCTCACATGGCAAGATTGACGGAAAAATAAAAAAGTTACGGCTCTCGGAAGAAGGGGAGCAAAAAACAAACGCAAAAACAGAAAGTGCCCCGGGGCTGAAGGGGTTAAGGATGTACTGGAAGTTGTAGATTCCTGCAATACAAATGTGTATATGTCTGAGCTGACATTACAATTTATGTACCATGTACAGCTTGTGGTCCTGATCATGTATTTCTGTACTGATGAGGGTTTTGATGCTGTGTTTTTGAACTGATGGGGTTATATGGATGTATTTCTGTACTGCTGGTGGTTCCGATTATGAATTTCTGTGCTTCTGGTGGTTGTGATGCTGTGTTTCTGTATAGATGGGGGTTCTAATTATGTATTTCTGCACCTCTGCTGGTTCTGGTGCTGTTACAAGTTCTGATCCTGTACACAAGTAATACATAAATTCTGAGATTGGACAACCCCTTTACTTAGAATTAGGCTACACTGCTTAATTTTATAAGTAAAGGGGTTGTCCAGGTTTGAGATGAAAGTTTTTAGTCTCCCTAGGTGACTGCAGGCTTCTGAATTCTCATAATGCATGCTCTGCACACTTTTGGGATTCTCCGGTGCCAGTGACGAGAGTGGACTGTCATGTGATCGCAAGTATGAGATTTTTATATTTCTGGTCACATTCTGATTTGACTTGTCCAGCCTCACTCAATTCATATTCATTGAGCGAGGCCACACATGTCTAGTCAGCATGTGACCACATGTATGTAAATCTTATACTTGCAGTTTCGTGACCCCCCCCCCCCCCCGACTCTAACCATCGGCACCAGAGAATCCTGACAGTGTGCAGTGTGGGCACAGTGATTGCAGATTTTTATCTCAAACCTGGAGAAGCCCTTTACATATAAAATTAAGCCCTGTAGCCCAATCATAACAGCATGTAATATACTCCCTGTCAGGATTCAGCTCTGCTCGCTGGTTCCAGCAGTCACCACATGGCCTCTCCACTCATATGTGATTTTCATACTTGCATGAGACAATTAGCTTTTCTTAATATGTTTCTCTTTATTAGAGTTGAGCGGATTGGTCATAATCCGGGTCCGGCGAATCCGGATGGGATTGCCGCCAAAGTCCGGATCCGATCCGGGTCCGCGGCCATACAAAACGGGATCCGGGACGAGAGAGAGAGAACGACAGAGAGAAAGAAAGAGAAAGAGAGAGAAGGCGAGAGACAGAAAGAGAAAGAAAGAGAGGAGAGGAGAGAGGAGAGAGGAAAAAAAAAAAAAAAAAGGATCCAGATCGTGCACCCCGAATCCTGGGTACTGGTCGGACTCTGATCGGGCACTCAAACCGTGCGGATGCGGATCCGCTCAACACTACTCTTTATACATGGAGATAATTATTAAGAGCAGCTCGTCATCACGTGACTAAGTGTGCAAATCACATAAATTGGTCACATGAGGAGGGGCGCCAAATTGAATTCTTGCCCCGGGTGCCGGAAAGCCTAGATGCACCTCTGGTGAATGCGTCTGTATTCTGGGATAAGGTGGGTGTACTGCTAGTGGACTACCTTCAAAAGGGTTCCACCATCAATGCAAGGTATTACGTTGAACTTTTGGACCATTTGAAGGCAGCTTTGAAAACCAAAAGGTGCAGTAAGCTGTCCAAAGGAATCTTGTTCCTGCAAGACAACGCCTCCACTCACACTGCACAAGCGACCACAGCAAATCTGGCAGAGCTGGGCTTCAAGCTGCTTGACCACCCACCTTATTCACCAGATCTAGCTCCCTCCGACTATCATCTGTTTCCAAACCTGAAGAAACACCTCAAGGGTACCAAATTTCCCACCATTTCGGATGCAATGGCTGCTACGGATGCCTGGTTTGAGGCACAACTGAAATCCTTTTTGTTAGGCTTACACAACTTGGAATAGTGTGGTGACATCAGTGGAGAGTATGTGGAATAAATGTAAAGTTTCATCATTCCAGCTAGTTTCTTTCTGGGTAAAGCCAAAGACTTATCAGTAGCCCCTCGTACTTCTCTGAAAGTAATTTTCCTGATATGTATATTAAGAAAATGGAAAAGTCAAAGACTTAAAATCATAAATCTAGTTAGCACTCACCCTCCCTTGTTAATAAGAACAAGTCTCTCAATTCCTTGACTCTCTCGCAGTTTCTTAGCAGCCTCTAAGTTGTTGGTGATAACTTCTTGAATAGTGCTCAGTATTGCCACAGTTGTATCATCTGCTGCTATAGGAGACTGTGGACCGGGTAGACGAGCCACCAGGCTACTTAAAGCATGTTTACCTGAATCAAAAGACAATGAAAAAAGTGAACCAAGGAATAAATTTGCATGACCTTCCGAATCACTTTCTGATGCATCTTAAAATATCTGGCATGTATCGCATTCCAAAGTCCTACTGCCTCACCTATTAGCTCTCTGTTCCGGTTGTCTCCACATAGATTGCGCAGTGCTCCACAAATGGCACGTACAACACGCTCACTTTCATGGGTCAAATGATCAGCAAGTGACGACAGACCTTTCTCCTGACGGACAGCAGCACGAATAGAGCGGCCATACTGTGAAAGCGCACACCACAAAACATCAAATATAGTGCAAGCACAATGACCGTGTATAACAAAAGCCATACAAAGAATGCACCAATACACAAACCATATAGTAGGTTGTCACTTTAAAAAAAAAATAAAAAAAAATAACCCCAAACAAAAAAAAGTAGTATATTAAAATTCTTTCAGACATATCTAATACAGGTATTGTACAGAAGAATGTTTCTGAAGTCCCCAAACAACCCCAAAAGGTCATGCATTTGGGATTTTAATAACAGTCTGTGCATTTGAAATTGCTACAGGAATTCTGGGG
Organism: Anomaloglossus baeobatrachus; assembly: GCF_048569485.1. Lineage (NCBI taxonomy): Eukaryota > Metazoa > Chordata > Amphibia > Anura > Aromobatidae > Anomaloglossus > Anomaloglossus baeobatrachus. The sequence continues at coordinate 225,818,314 of NC_134357.1, forward strand.
ATTCCATCAAATCATGGCATTTTGGTGATACTCAAGGACTACAGCAAAGAAACAGAATAGCAAAAAATATACATATGTTAAAATATATTTTATTTTGTGTAAAACCACAAAATAAAATACATTGTTCAAATTGCTTTAGGTTAAAAAGGGAAACTCCTATTCATTCTGACCAAAGTATAGACCGCATGAATCACACAACGGTTGCGGGACTGCAGAAAAGTATTGTTTTATGCTGAAATGCTCCAGCGTTTGAGGAAACACTCTGAAAACTCTTTTGCGGACTTTGTCTCAATTAATTGGTCCAAGGCCGATCTCCAGCCGGCTTCTCCCACTAGTTAGATGAGAAGCAGTATATACTCACTAACTGGCTCAGCTGCAATTAAGGCCATTCAACATGACCATGCAATCATTGTTTGGCTAAAAACATGGCTTTCTTAGCATTAATCTGATGACTGGTTCCCATTAACCCCGTTTAATTGAATTTAGAAAGCGAATAAAAACACAAACTTTTGCACAGGTGAATGGTAGAAAAAAAAAATAATATGGCAAAAAAAAAAAACCCAAAAAAAACAACAAAACAACACGCACTTACACAGATCAATTGATAGTAAAAAAATAAAGACCTCAAAAAATGTAATCTAAAGTCCTTTGTCAAACTCTGGTTTTGCAATAATGCTACAAGTATCCGTTAAAATTTCTGACAGCTCGGTGTTCCCCCATCCCAATTTTTGTGTTGGAGAGAGGTTGGTTGCACACAGATATGCTGAGGAGAGGGGAGAAAGTACCTCAGGAACGAGAGAGAAAAACAGAGTAAAGCACACAGGAAAGAAGTGAAAGAAGCTGTGCAGTTACGTGAGCAGTGAAGATAGCGTCACCTGTGAAACCCACAGACTTCATTGTACAAAAATTCTAACTCCACTTAAAGAAGTTGTCCAGTTACCAAAACTGATTTTTTTTGTCATAAATCTTGCCAATATGTGCCTCTCCAAACATTATCATGTTATTTTACAAATATTACCTTTTATTGTGCTCTAGCAGAACATCCTCATTTATGGCTCCAGCTCTGATGGGGTTAATCGCTCTCTTGACTAACTGGGTTCCGTTACTACAAATTCCATAATCCTTTGCAGTAACTAGCAATCTATCTCACACCCACTCTAAGGGCTGGTTCACACTATGCGACAGCGACAACGAGGTCGCTGTTACGTCACCATTTTCTGTGACGTAACAGCGACCTTGTAAGTCGCTGTTATGATCGCTGCTTAGCTGTCAAACACAGCAGCCGAAGCAGCGATCATAACCGCGAGAGCAGGGAGCCGCGCACACTGCTTAGCGCTGGCTCCTTGCTCTCCTAGCTACAGTACACATCGGGTTAATTAACCCGATGTGTACTGCAGCTACATGTGCAGAGAGCAGGGAGCCGCGCACACTGCTTAGCGCTGGCTCCCTGCTCTCCTAGCTACAGTACACATCGGGTTAATTAACCCGATGTGTACTGCAGCTACATGTGCAGAGAGCCGGAGCCGGCAGCACAGGCAGCATGAGAGCTGCGGAGGCTGGTAACTAAGGTAAATATCGGGTAACCACCTTGGTTACCCGATGTTTACCCTGGTTACAGCTTACCACAGCTGCCAGATGCCGGCTCCTGCTCCCTGCTCGCTTCATTTCGTCGCTCTCTCGCTGTCACACACAGCTATCTGTGTGTCACAGCGGGAGAGCGCCTTTGAAGAAAACGAACCAGGGCTGTGTGTAACGAGCAGCGATCTCGCAGCAGGGGCCAGATCGCTGCTCAGTGTCACACACAGCGAGATCGCTAATGAGGTCACTGTTGCGTCACCAAAACTGTGTCGTAGCAGCGATTTCGGTAGCGATCTCGCTATGTGTGAAGCACCCCTTACTGTTCCCTCCCCTCAGATCTCCACCAAAACAGTTCCCTCCCCTCCATCCTGTGTGCATTGCCTAATCATGGTAATAGAGCTTTTATCATTTGGTCACCTGCACAACAAGTCCCAGAGTGGAGCAAGATAGTGACATATAGAACACTATGTGTAAGAGCAGAGCATATCACTGTCTCCACTCTGGGACCTGTGCAGCTGGTAGGATTATATGATCACACTGCCGACACCGCAGGCTCTCCTGACAGCTGAGCACAGCGGGCGGGTGGATAGTGTGATCATTCACTTGCGTGGCAGGGGGGATTTCAGCTGAGGAAACCCCCCCTGTACACCACACTGTAGCCCGCACCTCCCACAGCTGACTGATGGTAAAGCAGAGCGTTCTGCATTCACCCCTGCACACTGGAGCCCGCACCTCCCACAGCTGACCGATGGTAAGCGGCGCGCTCTGCATTTACCGCTCCACACTAAAGCTCTCTGGATCCTCCCCTCGATGCTGGGCTGTGACGAGCGGTAGTCACCGCCCACAGCCCAGTCAATCAGTGAGAGTGGTGCCAGCCTCCTCTGACGTAAGCGTCAAGTTTGAGTGCCCGGAACTTGGTCGGGACATCAGAAGCCACACCACTGGAGCCACAGCTCCAGTGGTCATGTGACAGGCACTGAGCGTGCAGGATAGCGCCGCTCAGTGCCAGAACTGGAAATAGAGACAAATTAAACAGACTCCCAAAATGGTAAGTTACATCCATAGACAAAATAAAAAAAAAAATGGGTGAACCACCCCTTTAAAAGGCAAACAGTTGGAAAAACCCTAAAGCAAGGGGAATTGAGGGATGAGAAGCAATTTAATATTAAGATCCTTCCATTCTCCTGGATCACTGGGCAGCGGAAGAAATGGGGAAGGGGGGGGGGGGGCTGATCACTGGGCAGGAGGGGGCAGATCAACCCGCCCTCCTGCGATCGCGTCCCACCTGCGCCCCTGCGATTGCGTCCCACCTGCGCCCCTGCAATTGTGCCCCTGCGATTGCGCCCCCTGCGATTGCGCCCCGCGATTGCGTCCCCCTGCGCCGCGGTAATTGCGCCCCGGTGATTGTACCCCTGCGATTGCGTCCCCCTGCGCCCCGATGATTGCACCCCTGCCCCTTAGTGATTGGGCCCAGTGATTACGCCCCTTCTGCTGCTGGCTCCTGCATCTCCTCAGTCCCCTCCTGCAGTAGAAAGTTTCACCATACACTTGCACATACACACGCACACTATAATAAAGTTTAGGGTTTGTTTTTTTGCACACACACAAATGTCCCGCTCGTCCCTCCGAAGAGGAGAGTGAGGGAGATGGTCCCACTTATCTCTATTCCTCCCTCTCTTCCTCCTCCAGTAACACAGACTTGCCACCATGAAGATGTCGCAGGACAAGAGATCATTCAGAGGAAGAAGAGACTAAGGCAATGGAGGAAGACCCACAGCCAAGTGTGAGTAAGGCCGGTGTCCCACTTGCGATTACCCCGCGTATATCTTGCACGTGTTTCACAGTGCAACACCTGTCACAGACTCGCATGCTGCTCATAGGAGCGGGTCAGTTGCATGCATCTCTATGCAGCCGACCCGCTCCTGTGAGCAGCGTGTGAGTCTGTGACGGGTGTTTCACAGTGAAACACGTGCGAGACATACGCGCGGTAATCGCAAGTGGGACACTAGCCTAACCCCCAACCTACTGCTAGTCACGCCCAACCTAGCAGTAGTTCCCCTGTCTGGACCCCCGTCCCTGAAAATTTTACTCCACGGATTCCTGATTTCATTCCCCAATCAGGAATCCAGTTTGAGACTGCCAACCTCAGAGAAATACACTTTTCAAAGTCTATTTCTCGGAGTCAATTGTCAGTCTTATGGTGGAGCAAACTAACCTGTATGTCCAGGAATGTTTGGCCGAAAACCCCAATTCATCATATTCTACTTGGAGTCCCATTGACTCAGTAGAAATGATGAAATATTGGGGCCTGGTCCTTCACATGGGGATTGTGAAGAAACCAGAAATTTGCCAATACTGGAGTACTGATATTTTATATCAAACTCCAATATTTGGCATGGTCATGACTCACACAAACTGTTTGAGGCCGTTCATCAATTTCTCCATTTTAGGGACAATGCGGACAGCCTTCCCCGCGATGGTCCGAATTTTGATAGACTGTTCAAAATTTGGCCGGTCATCGAGCGGAATTTGACATTTGGAGCTAATTTTCCATTCAAAAAGTCAAATGGCGCTCCTTGCCTTCCGAGCCCTGCTGTGCGCCCAAACATTTGATTTCCACCACATATGAAGTATCTGTGTACTCAGGAAAAATTGCACAATAAATTTTATGGTGCATTTTTTCCTGATACCCTTGTTAAAAAAAAAAAAAAAAAAAAAAAAACTACCTAGTTGAAGTAACAATTTGGTGGTAATTTTTTTTTTTTTATTTTCACGGCTCAACATTATAAACTTCTGTGAAGCCCCCAGGGGTTGAAAGTGCTCACTAAACATCTAGATGATTTCCATGAGGGATCTAGTTTCCAAAATGGAATCACTTGTGGGGGAGCTCCATTGTTTTGGCACCTCAGGGGGGTCTCCAAACACAACTTGGCATTCGCTAACTATTCTAGACAATTTTGCGTTTGAAAAGTGAAATGGCGCTTCTTGACTTCAGAGCCCTGCTGTGCGCCCAAACATTTGATTTCCACCACATATGAGTTTCATAGTTTCATAGTTTTTAAGGTTGAAGGGAGACTCTAAGTCCATCTAGTTCAACCCGTAGCCTGACATGTTGATCCAGAGGAAGGCAAAAAAAACCTCACTCACAACATCATGCGGCAGAGAGCTCCATAGTCTCACTGCTCGTACAGTAAAGAATCCTCGTCTGTGATTATGATTAAACCTTCTTTCCTCAAGACGTAGCGGATGCTCCAGTGTTCCAGTCGCAGGCCTAGGTGTAAAGAGATCTTTGGAAAGGTCTCTGCAATGTCCCCTCATATGTTTATACATTGTGATTAGATCCCCCCCGAAGCCTTTGTTTTTCCAAACTAAATAACCCCAAGTTTAATAACCTGTCTTGGTATTGCAGCCCACCCATTCCTCTAATAATCTTGGTCGCTCTTCTATCTACCTGTAAGATTATGCGATTTATAACCTTCTATACTTTTGCTATCAAGAAAAGCATCCATTCCTCTCTTAAATTCATTCAGTGAGTTGGCCATCACCACTTCCTCAGGAAGAGAGTTCCAGAGCCTCACTGCTCTTATCGTGAAGAACCCTCTTCTATGCTGATGTAGGAATTTTCTTTCCTCCAATCGAAGAGAATGCCCCCTTGTTCTTGTCATAGTCCTTGGTACAAACAGATCATGGGAGAGATCTCTATATGGCCCTCTGATATATTTGTACATGTTTATTAGGTCTCTTCTAAAAGTCCAGTCACACTAAACAACTTACCAGCGATCCCAACAACGATAGGGATCGCTGGTAAGTTGCTAGGAGGTTGCTGGTGAGATGTCACACTGCGACGCTCCAGCGATCCCACCAGCAACCTGACCTGGCAGGGATCGCTGGAGCGTCGCTACACGAGTTGCTGGTGAGCGCACCAGCAACCAGTGACCAGCCCCCAGCGCCGCGTGGAAGATACTGCGCTTGGTAACTAAGGTAAATATCGGGTAACCAACCCGATACTTACCTTGGTTAGCAGCGCACGCAGCTACACGTGCAGAGAGCAGGGAGCAGCGCACACTGAGCGCTGGCTCCCTGCTCTCCTAGCTACAGCACACATCGGGTTAATTACCCGATGTGTGCTGCAACTAAATGTGCACAGGGTACATATATAGGGTATAGAGTACAGGGTGCAGCTGCACAGAGCAGGGAGCAGCGCACACCGCTTAGCGCTGGTCTCCCTGCTCTCCTAGCTACAGCACACATCGGGTTAATTAACCCGATGTGTCCTGCAGCTACATGTGCACAGAGCAGGAGCCAGCACTGACAGTGAGAGCGGCGGAGGCTGGTAACAAAAGGTAAATATCGGGTAACCAAGGACAGGGCTTCTTGGTTACCCGATGTTTACTGTGGTTACCAGCCTCCGCAGAAGCCGGCTCCTGCTGCCTGCACATTTAGTTGTTGCTGTCTCGCTGTCACACACAGCGATCTGTGCTTCACAGCGGGACAGCAACAACTAAAAAATGGCCCAAATCATTCAGCAACAACCAACGACCTCACAGCAGGGGCCAGGTTGTTGCTGGATATCACACACAGCGACATCACTAGCAACATCGCTGCTACGTCACAAAAGTTGTTCGTTAGCAGCGATGTTGCTAGCGATGTTGCTTAGTGTGACGGGGCCTTAAGTCTTCTCTTTTCTAGAGTAAATAGACCTAATTTTGATAACCTTTCCATGTATTGTAATGCACCCACTCCATTTATTATTTTAGTAGCCCGCCTCTGAACCCTTTCAAGGTCAGTAATGTCTTTCTTGAGCACAGGCGCCCAAAATTGCACACAATATTCCAAGTGTGGTCTGACGAGTGATTTGTACAGAGGGAGAATGATGTTCTCAGCATACTCAGGAGAAATGCACAATTAATTTTATGGTGCATTTTTTCCTGATACCCTTGTGAAAATGCTAAATTTTATGGCTAAAGTAACACTTGTGTAAAAAAGTAAATTTTCATTTTTTCCTTTTACATTGCTTTGATTCCTGTGAAGCACCTAAAGGGTTAATAAACTTCTTGGATGTGGTTTTGAATAGCGTGAAGAGTGCTGTTTTTAGAATAAGGTCTCTTTTGGGTATTTTCTGTCACCTAGGCCTCTCAAAGTCACTCTAAATGTGATGTGGTCTCTAAAAAAATTTCTATTGTCAATTTTGTTGGAAAAATGAGAAATTGCTGATGAACTTTGACCCCTTCTAACTTCCCAACGGAAAAAAAAAAAATTTGTTTAGAAAATTGCGCTGGTGTAAAGTAGACCTGTGGTAAATGTTTCTTAGTAACTATGTGTGACTTATCTCTCAGATTTATGGGCATAAAATTTCAAATTTTGAAAATTGCGAAATTTTCAAAATTTTCGCCAAATTTACAACATTTTCAAAAATAAATGCAAAAAAATATCGGCCTCAATTTATCCCTTTCATGAAGTACAATATGTCACGAAAAACCAATCTCAGAATCACTAGGATCCGTTGAAGCGTTTCAGAGTTATAACATTATAAAGGAACAGGGGTCAAAATTGCGCAAAATGGCGAGGTCAGTAAGGTCAAAATAGGCTGGGGGCCTGAAGGTTTAAGCAGAGATGACATCGCTGTCCCTGTGGATTACGTCGGACTAAGGAGTTTTTTGCTACGGGCTGCCACCCCCATCTGCCTGGCTTTACTTCGACTGGCGATCAAAATACAGGGAAGCCCATTCATTCATTTATTTTTTTAATGATTTAAAAAAAAAAAAATAAAATAAATAAATAAATAATAGTAATTAAAAGAAAAATGCATGGGCTCCCGCTGTATTTTGATAGCCAGTCATGTAAAGCCAGGCATCTGGGGGCTGGGATTCCCCGCAGCCCACACTGGAAAGGACGCCATTTCTAGGCGTTTTACCCAGCCCGTCCAGTGGCCCTGGTGGCGGTGACATGCTGGGTAATAAAGGGTTTAAATACCAGCTTTGTATTTTTAGATGGTACTAAGCCCGAAATTCATGGTGTCACGCCAAATTAGATATGGCCATCATGAATTTCTAGTAAACAGTAAAAAAAAAAAAAAAAAAAAAAAAAAAAAAAAGCCAAAAACCACAGAAGTTTTTTTTTTTTATTAGAAATAAAAAAACATTAAAAAGACTCCCATCTTTATTATAAAAAAAAAATCCTTCGTCTGACGTAATCCAAAAGGGACAGGAATTTCTGCTTCATCACCCTGTAAAGACAAGTGGCTCTACAGAGAGAATCAGAGAAAGCATTGTCAGCTCTGCTATATCGCGCTGTACAAAGCAAGAATTAGACAAAAAAGGATCAAACATGGATAGATAATGGTATGTAAAGGGCCACTCAGGATTAGATTATGCAAGAAGGAGGAGGTTCTGAGTTTTAGTTGGCCATACATAGTAATTGAATTAAGAAGTGCAACTATAATAATGCAAAATATTTATTAGAAAAATATATATAACATGAAGCACTTTCATTTTTAGAAAAATATATATAACATGAAGCACTTACCAAGACATCATAAAGTAAAGCATGGGTGTGATCCTAAAAACTTTAAAGTAAGGGGTATAGATGTCATTCATCTGGGAACTAGAGGTGGGGACTATGGTAAAATCCTCTCCCAACGGGAGTGTTCTTGGATTGTGCGCTTAGGGACCATGGCTCCTATTGGCCTTAATGAAAAAATGAGTTTTTCTTCATTTTTGTGAGACATCTATATCCGGGTTCTCTGGGGAGGGAGTTTTCTCAATTCTCCCTCTTGTTTTTTAATTGATTTTAATTGTCTTCTTCTCTGTCCCTTTACTTTAAGATGTGAACTATGTGATGGACCTGCATCTGTATTCTCCCCTGGACATCATTGTGGGCACGGATGAACATCTACCCTTGAAAATTTCTATCTGGGACTTGAATACCATTTTGATAAAGCTCTCTGGATCACTTCATCAATAGTGCTTTTTTGTAATGTAGCATGTTTTATGCGGGTGTGCATGTGTTGCATGTACACATGCATTTTGTGTTATGCAAGTATGTATGTTATGCGCAGGGACATGATCACATGCACATATGTGGATAATTATATTATTCCTTGAATGTAATTGAATATATACAACTGAGCATACTACGTAATGGATTTAATGGGATTCATTCTTCCAATCTGTGAATCTGATTGACCCTTGCATATGATTATGATGTTCATATCCACAGTATGCATTAATGTAGATGTATGGGGGGCTTGTTTTGTGGCCCCTCATACATCAAAAACGCCTATATATTCTCCCCTCTTTCAACTATGAAACTGTGGTTATATGACGCTGTGGATCTGTATATCCTGATATGTATGCACATATACATGTGCGGTTTCTGACTATTTAAATCATTGCTTCTGCTGCTATACGCATTGTCTATACCCTAGTGAGACTAATTTTGCACACTCTCCAATAATATGAGTGATAAATTGACGCTTTTAACATCCTTTTTACACTTGCCCACAACTTTGCCCACATCCAAAATGGCCGACGTGCTCACGCATGCCCAGTACTGCTCACGATCTCGCGCGCACTGAGGAGCTCCGTTTCCGGCGAGAAGTGTAGTCCCCCTTGTGGACGTCACTTCCGCCGGGGAGACCCGGAAGTGACGTGCAGGCCGTGGGCACCGCTACTGCGCATGCGGCGCAAAAAAACGGCGGTAATTATGAACACTATTTGGGGGGATATATAAGGTGAGGCTCATCATTTAGGATCGCACAGCCCCCCGAGGAAGCATTGCGAAACGCGTCGGGGCTTTCCTCCTTCCCCATAGGACCTTTTGCAGCGGTGACACTTGTACTTCATATATGGGTAAGCTTGATCCCTCTATGTAGGGCTGGATTTACTTTCTTCCCCACTTGGAAATTCTCTTTGGGTCTTCTATGTGGAGATCCTTATGCATGATTTGGGCTATTGACCACATGCAGGGTGACATGAGCTATACCCTTCTACTTTATGCTGCTGAGGTCCTTAACAGGGATTTTTCTGACTCTGTATTTTCATTCACCTATCTGTATTTATTAAGGTCTTATGTAAAATGAAAGTGCTTCATGTTATATATATATATTTTGCATTATTATAGTTTCACTTCTTAATTCAATTACTATGTATGGCCAACTAAAACTCAGAACCTCCTCCTTCTTGCATAACGCAAGAAGTAGGCTGACAGTGAGGGGATGATTCCACCTTCCCGATTCCAAGACCTTAGATGACGTCAGTCATGTGACTAGTCTGTAAGCCAATGTCTGTTCAACATTCACACCAGACTGGTCACATTGCTATGACGTCATGCAAGGTCCTTTAGGCAGTGGTGCTTACCGGGGGAACAACAATGATCGGACATGGAAGCAGCGGGTCTGCAGGAGAAGGACGTAAACATCCCGCCCACCTCTTCCTTCCACATTGTGGCCGGTGGCAGGTAAGGAGACGTTCCTCGCTCCTGCGATGTCACACATAGCGATGTGTGCTGCCGCAGGAGCGACGAACCACATTGAAAATCAACCCTTACCGATTTTTGAGTTTGGGAAGACCATGGTGAACGATTTTCACCATTTTTTAGGTCGCTTAAGGTCGCTGGTACGTGTCACACGCTGCGATATCGTTAATGACGCCGGATGTGCGTCACTAACAACGTGACCCAGACGATAAAACATTAACGATATCGTAGCGTGTAAAGCCCCCTTTAGAGCTGCAGATGAAGACACAGATCCTGGGAGGGCAGAGCCCACCCTCAGTGATGTGCTTGCAGCAGTAAACACCTGCAATAATATGCTAGCCACTTTGAACATACAGATGGGAGGAATTAAAATGGACATTTCATCCATCAGGCATGAGCTGCAGAGGGTCAATGTACGGGTGGGGGCCCTGGAAGACCGGGTCAGTGCCACAGAGGATACGCTTCCCCCTCTGACCCGGGACCTTGGCAGAGCAATTCACAACATCTCATTGCTTAGGGCTAAGGTGGAACAGATCCCGCAGAAGCAATCTCCGTCTAGTTGGGGTCCCAGAAAAGGCACAAGGCAATAACCCAGTAGCTTTTTTTGATATGTGGCTCCCCAAGACTTTGGGCATGGATCTGTTTTCTCCTTTCTTCACTATTGAGCGGGCACATAGGGTCCCCACTAGACCCCCACCACCAGGGGCACCCCCTCATCCTATCCTCCTCAAGCTACTGCACTTCAGGGACAGTGACACTGCGCTCCGCAGAGCCCGGGAGATTAAGGATCTGGCTATTGACGGCCATAAGGTCTCACTGTACCCAGATTTTTCCACTGAAATCCAGCAGAGGAGAGCGCAATTTATTGACGTCAAAAACCGCCTGAGGCAGCTGCAGATCTCTTACTCAATGTTATACCCTACCAGGCTGCGAGTGGTAGCGGATGGTGGGACAAAGTTTTTTTGACACTCCAAAAGGATGCAGCCGCATGGCTCGATAACAATGAAAAAGGACTGCGCAGAAATCACTGCTGAGGATTATTGCTAATTCCTTGCTGTTGGACTTGCTGAGGTGAACTTGCTATGTTTCCCGGCTGGAACACTTATGGACGGTTGGCAGGAGCCACCCAGATAGGTTACTATGTAGTTGATGACTGTTCAGGCATTTAAACAGTTATGTGCTCTTTGGGTTAATGTTTAGCCCCACTTCCCTCTGTTTGAGAGGAATGTCCTGGTTTACTGTGTATGTTTTTGTGTTGTCTGACCTTTTTGTTTTATGCACCTGTTTGATCTACGCTCATCTATGGGAACTGTTGCAGATGGGTCCGGAGGTCCCCGCTTGCTGCCCCCTGCTGTTGCATATGTGCACTCACCCTTATGGCGAAGGAGGTTAATATAGTGGCCTGGAATGTGCGAGGATTGGGTGAAGCCAGTAAAAGATGTGCAGTTTTTCTGTTTCTACAGCAGCTTAAGCCAGACATAATATTCTTATCAGAAACGCACTTGAAGGAGCGGCTCCACTTGCTGCACAAAAAATAGATAGCCCACGAGTACCACTCTGCATATACCACACATTCCAGGGGGGGTGAGTGTCCTAGTACACAGGACAGTGCAGTTTGGAGTGTCTTAAATCTTCTGTGGATCAGGAGGGTAGATTTGTATGTCTTTACTGTGTCCTTCATAATGTGCGCTGTGTTGTAGCTGCAATTTATATTCCGCCACCATACACAGGGGAACCATTGAAACGTATTCTCAATTTTGTTACTTCCCCCCCCAGAGGACCCCACCCTATTAGTAGGAGACTATAAGAATTACTTGCACCCGTATTGGGATAAGTTACACACAGGGAATATCTCAGAGGCGGCAGCAGCTACATCCCTTGCCAGACTGATTGAGGAGGTGGGATATGTAGATATTTGGCATATTAGAAACCCGCAGGTCCGGCAGTACTCATGCTATTCTAGTTCTCATCATTCACTGTCCCGGATTGACCTGGCCATTGGAAATGCTCAGCTGCTGCCTTGTGTAGCTTCAGTCACGTACATGGCCAGGGGGTGTCGGAACACTCCCCACTACAGGTCCGTCTAAGGCTTGGGGACCCAGACCAGCTGGCGGGTATACCGTGGCGGCTCAACCCTTTTTAGATACAACTGATAGGGGGCACTCTGACTGACACTATACGGGAATATTTTGTGATAAATGACGGTACGGCATCTAAACATAGTGTGGGACGCAATGAAGGCGTATGTTCGTGGGACATATATTAGGGAAATTTGCACCGGAAAGGCGAAAACAAGGGAGCGCACTAAGTTTCTGACGGACACTTTAGGTGATGCAGAACGACATCTTATATCTAACCCTACAGATGATGTCAAGCGGGACTTAGAGAGGGCACAGAGAGCTCTGAGAGACCATATGACTTCCTTGGCCACTAAAACGCTTTTTCCTTAAGCAGCGGTACTTTACAGAGGGGGAGAGTGTGGGACATCTCTTGGCTACAATTGCTAGGGCACAGGAGGGATTGACCTATATCACCAAATTGAAACTTGTCACTGGAGAGGAGGTGAGGGACAGTGGGAGGATTGTGAAGGTCATGCAACAGTATTCATGCAACAGTATTACACCCAATTATACTCCTCTAAATCGCATTATGGGAATGAGGAACTGCGGGGCTTTGTGGAGGAGATCACTCTCCCCAGTCTGTCAGATAGTGAGAGAGAATCCCTGAATAGAGATATAGACCTGGAGGAGGCGCTCGGTCAAATCCAAAATGAAAAGGCCCCAGGTGTGGATGGACTCCCAGGGGAATTCTACAAATTATATACCCATCTGCTGCTGCCAAGACTCTTGGATGTATTCAGAGATGCTGAGGAGCAGGGGTCCCTCCCTGCATCCATGAGGGAGGCTATTATTGTTCTAATATTAAAACCCGGAAAAGATCCGACTGCGCCTGACTCCTACCGCCTCATCTCGCTGCTCACATTAGATATTAAATTAATCGCTAAAATACTAGCTAACAGATTATCCCGGGTGATCACGTCAGTGATGCACGAGGATCAGACTGGATTCATCACCAATAAATCCACTTCCATCAATTTGCGACGTTTATTCCTGGGGATACAGCTAATTTCTGAGGGGAGAAACAAGGAGAGGGCAGTCCTGCCATTAGATGCAGCCAAGGCCTTTGACAGTATTGAATGGGATTTCTTATGGGTAGTTTTGGAGAAATTGGGTCTTGGCTTCAGATTTATTGGCTGGGTCAAATTGTTATATGCCTCTCCGCGGGCCAGGATTCGAGATAATCGTTGTACCTCCTTGTCTTTTAATTTGGCCAGGGGCACGAGACAGGGCTGTCCTCTCTCTCCATTACTATTTGCAGCGGCAATTGAACCATTGGCGGCTATGCTTCGTGCGTCCGTTAGCGTAAGGCTATGTGCCCACGGGGACAGTGTCCTGCGGATATATCCGCAGGACATTCCGCAGGTGCTCCCAGGAAACAGCACCACAACTTTTGTCTGTTTCCATGCTGCGGAATGTCCTGCGGATATGGTGCGGGTATTCTGCATTGAGGATACAGTACCATGGCTTCGGCACTGCATCCTCAATGCAGAACAAGTGCTGCAGTGATCGGGGGAGTTCATACTTACCTCCATCATGCAGCACCTCGCTTTCCGGCAGCCGGGTCACTCTCTCAGCGTCTTCAGGAGAAGGTGGGCGGGCCTGAACTAGCTCCGGCTGTCACATGACCGGAGCTCGTGCAGGCTCCACCCACCTCTTCCTTCCTGTACCTAGATTCACCGCGCTCCTGTACACCGGACGGAGAAAGTGACTCGGGTGAGGCAGGTAAGTATATGGGACCATGTGGAGAAATCCGCAACAATAATTGGCATGCTGCAGATTTTTCCGCACGAAAATCCGCACGATTTCCGCTGCGGAAAAATCCGCAGCGTGGGCACAGCATTTCGCAAATGCCATAGAAATGGCTGGGGAGTAGCTGTGCTGCAGATTTCTGGAAAATCCGCGGCTTTTCCGCGAGAAATCCGCGGCAAAATCTGCGCATTTTCCGCAGCGTGGGCACATAGCCTAAGGGGGTTTGAGATAGGTGGTCTGTAGCATAAGGTCTCCCTCTATGCGGATGATTTGTTGCTGTATCACAGGGAGGTTGGGGACATCGGTGGGCCCAGCAATTAATATTATTAAAGAATTTGGTGGGCGCTCGGGACTCCTAATAAACTGGGAGAAGTCGGCCCTGCTCCCTATAGATCCAC
>NC_134357.1:225837633-225888417 GCF_048569485.1 Anomaloglossus baeobatrachus
GAAACTGCATCAATAGGCTCAAAGGGGTGACCTGTGAGGGCTTCCAGCACCAAATTTAAAACCCAGGGAGGAACTTTAGAAATGACGACGGGTCTAGCTCTACAGCATTCTTTCATGAATCTTTTAATCAATCAATGGCCCGCAAAATCATAATCATACAGGGCCCCTAAAGCTGAAACTTTAACTTTTAGGGTGTTAACTGCCAGTCCTAATTCAAAACCCTTCAGCAGAAATTCTAAAATAGATGTGATCGGAATCCCTGCATCTAAGGAGGTATCTGAAAAGGCAAGGAATTTTTTTTCCAAATCCTACTATAAATCCGTGTTGTGACCGGTTTTCTGCTTTTTTGCAAGGTAGACACGAGTGCTGATGAGAATCCCCGACGTGTCAGTAACGACCTTTCAAGTTCCACGCTGTCAGATGGAAGCCCTTTTGTTGTGCATGGAATACTGGACCCTGCACTAGGAGATCTGGAATCTCTGGAAGGATCCAGAGATCTGTGAGTGACATAGACCTCAGGAGAGAGAACCAAAGCCTCTTGGGCCAAAAGGGCGCAATGAAAAGAACGCTCGCCTTTTCCACTCTCATCTTCCGTATAACAGATGGTAGCAGGACAAGCAGAGGGAAGGCGTAAGCCAGTTGGAAAGTCCATGGAAGGTGGAGAGCGTCCACTGCATATGGATGTTCTGCGGGGTTTAGTGAGCAGAACCTGGCTACCTGTCTTTTGGGCCAAGTAACAGATCGATTTGAGGCCTCCCCCACAGTACTACAATGCGTTGAAAGATTTTTGGATTCAGACGCCATTCCCCCCTGCTTCAACTCAGTCTGCTGTTGTATTTGAAAGACCTCTTATATGAAGGGCCGAGAGGGAGAGGAAGTGCTGTTCCGCCCACTGAAGGAGCCTGTAAGATGTGGTCATCAGGGATTGAGATCTTGTGCCCTCCTGGTGATTTATATAGGCCACCAAGAACTGATTATCGGATAGTAGTCGGACGTGGCAGCTCAAACTACTGCCAAAAAGTTCTGAGGTTAGAGGGTTGTGCCGCCTTCCAGATTGTCCAGGACCCCTAGGATATCTGTGCGTCCAGGTGTGCACCCCACCCCAGCTGGCTGGCATCCGTGGGGACTATACTGTCCCAGAGTCAGCCATGGAATTCCTGTGGAAAGATTGTCCCTGGATATCCACCACCAGAGGGAATGCCTTGTTTCCAAGGGTATAACTATTTACCCTTACAAATCTCCTCCTAATTTTCTTTGGGCAGAGAGGATTTCCCACTGAAGATCCCTTGAGTGTAGCTGGCTCCAGAGCACTTCCAGGAAGCAGGACGTCATGGTCCCTAAAATGGACATAGCCCTTCTGAGGGACATCCTGGGATGGCGTATGGTATGTAGGGCAAGCGACGATATTTTTAAGATTTTGTTTTCCGGTAAGCAAGATATCTGGCGTTCTGAATCCAACAGCATGCCTAGGAACAATTGAACTGTAGCTGGCTCCAGCGGAGACTTGGCCTTGTTCATGATCCAGCCCAGGTTCTTCAGGACTACCTGAAAGCTCTGTACCTGCTCTATACAATGTTGTTGCGAGTTGCCGATGACCAGAAAGTCGTCCAGGTAGAGAACGAGGAACAGATTTTGAAGTCTCAAGAAGGCTGTCATCTCTGCCACTATTTTGGTAAAAATTTGTGAAGCAATGAAAAGTCCGAATGGAAGTGCCGCGAATCGGAAGAGACAGATCCTTCCCTGAATAGACAGAGCTACCCTTAAATACTGTTGATGGACCAGATGAATAGGAACGTGGTAGTAGGCATCTTCGAGATCCACTACCACCATGTAGCAACTGTGATGTAACAGTTTGATGGCCGACTGTACAGATTCCACCTTGAAGGGATGGTCTGGATGTATTCGTTCAGTTTCTTCAGGTTGATTATAGTCCTGAATGAACCATCCAGTTTTCTCACCAGAAAGAAAGGAGAGTAAAACCCCTTTCACTTGTTCTGCAGGGGGAACCTCGCAAAGGACTCGTTTGTCTACCAGTCCTATGATCTCTGATTCCAGAGCCTGTTCTTCCCGTGACCTCCAAAGAGGCGTTAAGATTTATCGATGTTGAGGATATTGCGTAAACTGGATTCTGAGACCCTCTAGGATAATACTCAGAATGTACGTGTTTGAGGAAATGCCTTCCCAGGCGGTTAGAAAATGGAATAGCCGTCCTCCCACCTGTGGCCTGGTGTCATTGGGATGGTTTTCTTGAAGTGGCGGAACCGCCGAACATGAATCCAGATTCCCTTCTGAATTTATGTTCTTACGATTGTCAGGAGGCTTTCCTATGTAAAACATTTTGCTCCGAAAGGAAGAACGGTGGGAACTGGATGAAAATCTAGGAAAAGATTTCTTCCTATCTGCCGTGTTTTCCAAGGCGTCCTCCAACTGTTTGCCAAAAAAGAGCTGACCATCACATGGCATTGTACATGGCTTATGCTTGGACTGCAAGTCCCCTGGACAGCCTTTTAACCATAGTGCTGTTGAGGAGAGTTATAAGATGAAATACTTAATCTCTGGACATAGAGCACTGTGAGAAGTGTGTTCAGTGAAATCAATTCTCTATACATAAGCCAGTCAGTCTTCAGAGGAACCCAAGATGGCCCCCAATGACATCACAGACCCTACCATCAGCATGGATCCACCAGATGACGTCCCTCCCATCACAATCATCATGGATCCATCCAATGACTTCATAGACCTGCCTTCGATGACGCCCATCAATCAGCTCATGGACTAACACATTGTTCAATCCACTGACCAATGAACACATCCGGACATGCCCTTTCCAAGGTTATATCATGCTTCAGTTGAAATAAAGGAGTCCGGCCGACTTTTGTCTAGGAAAGATGAATATCCGACTGTGTCTGATCTCATTTTTCAAGCATGCACTCGATCCACACCAATTAGGCCAGGCAGTAGGCAACTAGTGATCTCTGGTTAAGAGTTCACCTTAACAAATGGCGCCCAATGTGGACCCAACAGACGAAGACACCTGAAATCCTGATGAACCGGCAACTGGAATGGCATGACGTGCTGAACAGCCCAGGAATTTGATCACCTAACAAGAGCACGGTAAGTCTGCTGATTTTTCATAATCTGTAGTCTTCCCGTGGTCTCAGGGGATGTGTAGCACTGATTGCCTCACCATGTCCGTTTTTTTTTTTTTGGGGTATCTGTTGACGGCAGACTGGGTCTCAAGCCTATTGGCCATATTAATCTCGAAAGAACAGTCACATGTTCAGTTGCCTGCTGCCTGTTGTGTGTTTGTCTTAAGGGGAGATTGACTGGTAGTGAGGAGAGCAAGTGGTTTTGTGAGCGTCGTCTGGAAACGTGGTAATCTTGGGGCCTAGCGCAGTGTAGTGTGGAATGGCTGGTACGGATATGGTAGTCTTGGGGCAGAACGCTGGACGTAAAATGGCTGGTATGGATACCATTGGGGCTTAGCGCAAGCTTGGGTGATATAATTGGTATGAAGTGTCTTGGGGTCTAGAAAGAGCGCTGGACGTGAATTAGCTGGTACGGGCACCTTGTAGCCAGGGGTGACACCATTGGTGTCTTTGTGAATTATGTACCATGTAGGAACTGGGCAGGGACACCGTGACGAGGCGCCTGCTGCAGACCTAAGAAAACTTCACTTAGTGTTCAGTTGTGAATCATCTCCCCTGTCTTTGTTGTTTTTTTTTAACCTTGGTCTGCATACAGAAAGATTGCTTGTTTGGTGGTGTTTATCTAGGAGAAATTGAGAAAGTTGTGTCTAGTTGTGGTTGGAACAATCCGGATGAGAGTGGATTTTGTTGATGTGGGGATTCTAGGCCGCAATCCTGTGATAAAACATGTGCTATTCCTGGTGGCAGCCATTTTAGGTCAGATTTTAAAATGGTGGATGAAGTACATGGTGGCCGAGGCATGCATGGTTTAAAGAAAGAAAAGGAAGTGAGTCGGGGGATATGTGAAGATCATGTACTCTGTAAATGTTTGAACAATAGACTGGGTGGACTACTATATACTTAGACAGAAAAATAAGCGTTTTTATCTATAATTAGACTAAGATCGTGGACATATATATGTGTGTATAAATATATATACAAGTACAGACTACAGAAAAGAGGAGAAAGATTGAGCAGATGTGAGGTCAGTTTTCCCTTCTGCCACATGCTCCTACAGAGGAAAAATGGTGGACGAAGCACATGGTGGCCGATGCATATTTGAGACAAAAAACGGAAGTTAGTGGGTGCAGGTGTGATAAACCATGTGGTATTCCTGGTGGCAGCCATTTTAAGACAGAGCATGTGTTTGTAGTCACACCCAAGATGGTGGCCTGCGACAAAGACAGGAATGAGTGGGGGCGATGTGTAAAGTAACCAGAAGACCATAGGTTGTTTGAATGTCTGAACAATGGATTGGATGGAGTACTACATACTTGGACAAAAAAAAAAATATGAGTGTTTTTTACTGTAGTTGGACCAGGACTGTGAATATCTGAATATGCGTGTATATAATATATGGTGGCCATCTTTTCACATCTAGTGAAACTAACAAAACTGGAGGTGGCTGTGGAATATGGGTCCAGTGTGCATGTTGGATTGAGGTGAAGTGGGCAATTGGATTAAATAAATATTTGCAGTGTGAGACTTAGGGATCAATATGTTAAAGTCCATTACAATATTGAAAATGATAGATTAGCAAAGCATTAAGTGACTTTTTAAGGATAACATACACTTTCAGGTATCTAGTATTGTCTTATTTGTTGGTATTTGAAGCCGTAAAAGTGCTACTCTGTGTGACTGAAGGTAATCACATGCATGTGTAAAGGTACCGTCACACTAAACAACTTACCAGTGATCCCAACAACGATACAACCTGATAGGGATCGCTGGTAAGTTGCTAGGAGGTTGCTGGTGAGAGGTCACACAGTCAGACGCTCCAGCGATCCCATCAGCAACCTGACCTGGCAGGGATCGCTGGAGCATCGCTACATGGGTTGCTGGTGAGCTGTCACCAGCAACTAGTGACCAGCCCCCAGCCAGCAGCGACGCGTGGAAGTATGCTGCGCTTGGTAACTAAGGTAAATATCGGGTAACCAACCAGATTATTTACCTTGGTTACCAGCGCACGCCGCTTAGCGCTGGCTCCCTGCTCTTAGCTACAGTACACATCGGGTTAATTACCCGATGTGTACTCTGCTACACGTGCAGAGAGCAGCGCACACTGCTTAGCGCTGGCTCCCTGCTCTCCTAGCTACAGCACACATCGGGTTAATTACCCGATGTGTACTGCAGCTACACGTGCAGAGAGCAGGAGCCGGCACTGACAGTGTGAGAGCGGAGGAGGCTGGTAACGAAGGTAAATATCGGGTAACCAAGGACAGGGCTTCTTGGTTACCCGATGTTTACGGTGGTTACCAGCCTCTGCAGAAGCCGGCTCCTGCTGCCTGCACATTCAGTTGTTGCAGTCTCGCTGTCACACACAGTGATCTGTGCTGCACAGCGGGACAGCAACAACTAAAAAAATGGTCCAGGCCATTCAGCAACAACCAGCGACCTCACAGCAGGGACCAGGTTGTTGCTGGATGTCACACACAGCAACATCACTAGCAACATCGCTGCTGCGTCACAAAAGTTGTCCATCAGCAGCGATGTTGCTAGCGATGTTGCTTAGTGTGACGGGGCCTTAAGGGAAATCTTGTTAAAAGCCTCCTGGTGATAGATTATGGACCCAAGACAAGAAGAGATCCATTAGTGTGATACAATCAGGTGTATTCAGGTAGAAAAGTCTAGAATACACGGGTAGCACTAGGATGTTGACTAAGAATCAGTCTTTCAGAAACAGTAATGCTCAAAGCTGCAGCATAACGGTAAGAAGCTTATTCTTACAATTGCCTTAAGGGTGCTTTACACGCTGCGACATAGCTAGCGATCTCGTTAGCGATGTGACACACCAGATCGCAGATAAGATTTACAGAGATCGCACATAGGTCATCTTTTGAAGTGCCTGTTACATATGCGATCTCTCCAAATCGTATGTGCGATCTGGCGTGTTACATCGCTAACGAGATTTCTAGCTATGTCGCAGCGTGTAAAGCACCCTTTACTCTTTCTAATCGATCAATCTCAAAATCTGGGTGAGCTCTTCAGCATTAGTCTGTTCTAAGGACTGGGACATTACCTGTGCCTCTGAACTGTGTGCGGGATGTGATCAACTCTCTCATCAACAGTCTGTACCAGTGGGGGCAAAGGCTTAGCATTGCTTGTATAGCGGATAGCAAAACGAAAAAAGTTGCAGATAACCCCTTCAGCCCCGTGGCACTTTCCATTTTTGTGTTTTTCACTCCCCTTCTTCCGTGAACAGTAACTTTTTTATTTTTCCGTCAATCTTGCCATATGAGGGCTTGTTTTTTGCGGGACAAGTTGTACTTTTAAATGAAACCATAAGTTTTACCATATGGTGTACTGGAAAACAGCAAAAAAATTCCAAGTGTGGGAAAACTGCAAAAAAAGTGTGATGGCACAATAGTTTTTGGGATGTTTTATTCACGGTGTTCACTATATGGAAAAACTGATGTGTGGGTATGATGTCTGAGGTCGGTGCGAGTTTGTAGACACCAAACATGTATAGGTTTACTTGTATCTAAGGGGTTAAAAAAAATTCACAAGCTTGTCAGATAAAAGTGGCGTACGTTTTGAGCCATTTTCCGAAACCCGTAGAGTTCTCATTTTTTGGGATCTATGGCTCAGTGATGGCTTATTTTTTGCGTCTCGAGCTGACGTTTCTAATGGTACCATTTTGCGCAGCTGCTACGTTTTGATCGCCTGTTATTGCATTTTGCGTAAAACTTGCGGCGACCAAAAAAAACGTAATTTTGGAGTTTGGTAAAAGGCGTAGTGGGAAAATATTCCAATCAGATTAATTGATTTAAATTTTGATAGATCGGGCATTTCTGAACGCGGCGATACAAAATGTGTATTTTTTATTTTTTAACCCTTTAATTTTCAATGGGGGGAAAGGGGGGTGATTTGAACTTTTAGGTTTTTTTTTTTTAGTTTTTTTTATTTTTTAACACTTTTTTTATTTTACTATTCCCCCTAGGGGGCTATAGCGATCAGGAATCCGATCGCTCTGATCCATCTGCGTGGTCACAGCTATACAGCTGTAAACAGCAGATACAGTCACTTCCTGATTCATTCGGCTCCGGGCCGGGTGAAAACGAAAGTGAAACGTCATAGCTGCAGGCGTCATCACATGATCCTGTGCTACCATGGCAACAACCAAAAGTCACGTGATCATTCACGTGACTTCCGGTGGGGGCAGCGGCAAGTGAAAATCTTCACCGCGCGTATATACATCTCGCTGCCAGACTTTGGCAGCGAGATGTAAGGGGTTAATGTTGTTGTTGAAAACAGCTGATATGTGCGCCGTTTGCCGCCGCCTGCCCGCAGCAGGGGGCGGGGCTTAACGGGACACGCTCCATGACGGATAGATCCGTCCATGGTCATGAAGGGGTTAAAGCATTAGAGCTGATGTGTTAGAGGGCCACGGTAGTGTCAGAAGGTTAATAAATTATTTAGGAGGGGCTGTTGAGGAGAGCCATAACATGAAATACTTAACCTCTGGACATAGAGCACTGTGAGAAGTGTGTTCAGTGAAATCAATTCTCTATACATAAGCCAGTCAGTCTTCAGAGGAACAACCCAAGATGGCCCTCAATGACATCACAGACCCTACCATCAGCATGGATCCACCAGATGACGTCCCTCCCATCACAATCATCATGGATCCATCCAATGAAGTCATAGACCCGCCTTCGATGACGCCCACCAATCAGCTCATGGACTAATACATTGTTCAATCCACTGACCAATGAACACATCCGGACATGCCCTTTCCAAGGTTATATCAGGGCATGTTTCAGTTGAAATAAAGGAGTCTGGGCCGACTTTTGTCAAGGAAAGATGAATATCCGACTGTGTGTCTGATCTCATTTTTCAAGCATGCACTCGATCCACACCAATTAGGCCAGGAAGCAGGCAACTAGTGATCTCTGGTTAAGAATTCACCCCAACAGTGCCCTCCTTGTGGCATTGGACAATCCGGCGGATCTAGCTCCCAACCAAATAGAGTCTGCGGATGTGTGTGACAGAAAAGCCGCTGCACCCCGTGGTAGCGGCAGATTTGATAGAATCTGTTCCCAAGGTGTTTTGTCCCTGAGTTGATCTTCAACTTGCTGAAGCCAAACCATTAATGTGCGTGCCGCACCGGTTTTGGCAATAGCTGGTTTTAAACTGCCCGCTGCCGACTCCCATACGTGTTTTAGATAGACGTCAGCTTTTTTTATTTTTTTTTTTTTTTTTATCCGGGGAATCCTGTAAGATCCCTGCATCCTCTAAAGGCAATTGTCAAGCTTTGGAAGATTTAGCCACTTTAGCATCTATTTTAGGGGTTTTCTCCAATGGGACAGAATCTCTCTTCAAATGGATATTTTCTTTTAGAAGAGGAGGGGAGAGCTCCTGCTCTATCAGGACGTCTCAATTCCTTCTTAAAAAGCTAGTCCACCTTAGTGTTTACAGGGAAGGAAATCTTTTTCTCCTCTAACCCACCAATCACGTCAAGAGATTTTGGGGTCTTATCTTTAAGGCCCATTGTGGCTCGTATCGCTTTGACCAGTTTCTCCATATCATCAATTAGGAAACATGGTCTGCCCCTATGTCACTGTCAGATGATGAGGAATCTGAGCCAGATGTAAGACTGGATGAGGAAGAGGGGCTGGAATCAGAAACGACTATTTTGTTTTTCTTTTTCTTCAGGATAGTCTTGAATCTCAGAACGGATAGCCGATCTGAGTTCAGCGGAAACCCCCGGGGACTCTTCAGCTATTGGGCTGTGTATGCATTCAGCACACAGCTTTTTCTGCCAGTCTTCCACAAGCGGCACCTGACACAATGGGCATTTTTTGTTCCTTCGCTTAGAAGTGGCTTTTTTGGGTGCAACCTAGTGATTTTACAGAAAAAACCCCACAAGGGACCCATTAGTAAAAGTGACATTCACGAAGATCATTTACCCATCCCATAGATCAAAGGGTACCAGATCTGGAGACCGCGTCGGCTTATCCACCTTCCTGGTGGAACCGCAGGAAAACCTGGACCTCTGGCTTCCACGACTGGCCTCACTGGACCTACTGCCATCCTTACGTCCCTGCTGAGGTGTCGGGGAGCGCTGTTCCTTGTCTTCATCCATGGTGAGGACACAGGCAGCAGCAAGCACAGAATTTCTTCTAGCCAGAGGTCTTTTGAGGCCATCGTCTTTCTCCTCCGGTCCCTCATGGCTCCTCTCACCCTGTTCACCAGCAAGACCATGTTCCAGGGCACCGCCACCTGTACTGCCAAAGGATTGCATGGGTGCCGCCATGTTTGCAGCCCTGACTTCCGGCGCGCTCCGTGACGTCAAGCGAGTATGCCCATAACTCCCAGGGTGCTCTGGGAGCGCGCGTCACAGAGCGTGCCCCTTACGCAGAAAGAACGCTGAGGAGCGACAGGGGTTGGGTGAGTTCAGGCCTCTTCTGGCCCACAAAGTCTTCTATAGCGCACAGAATGGGTTGTCCCATCAAGGACAAAAAACTTAAGAGGGGGAAGGGTACCACCCTTTAATTGCAGAATGGTTTCCTGTCCTCGCTGGGCGGATCCCTCTCTCACGTGGTGCTGTCATGGGTGAGGGGAAAAAGTATGCGATTAAAGGGAACCTGTCATCAGAAATTTTGCTTTAAACCTAAAAGTTTCCCCCTCTGCAGCTCCTGGGCTGCATTCTAGCAAGGTTCCTGTACTTTTTGTGGCCCCTTTTAAACCAAATTAAATACTTTATAAACTTGTATCTTTTGCTATGTAAATTTTGTAAAATCGTCCATGGGGGCGGGCTCTCTGGTGACCGTTGCTGTTCCTCCAGCAGATTTACGCCGCCCCCCAATGGTGAATTTCATATCTCAGGACGCCGCCCCTTGGCGCCCGTGGTCCCGCGCATGCGCTGTGCGACGGTAGCGGGACTGTGCACTGTGTGCACGTGTGACCGCTGGTGACGTTTTGCGCAGGCACGAGGTTATGGGCGGCGCTGTGATTGTCATCAGCAAGTGCCGCCCATAACCTCGTGACTGTACTTTCCCCTCTTCCTCCAGCGTTCAGCGCAAGCGCTTGCTGGCCAGATGACCCGACGTCACCTCTTTCCCATCTTGCCCTGCTGCGGGGTAAGATGGGAAGGAGGTGACGTCAGGTCATTTGGCCGGCGAGCGCTTGCGCAGAACGCTGGAGGCAGTGGAGGAAAGCGCGTCCACGAGATTATGGGCGAGCACTTGCGATGCAATCACAGCGCCGCCCATAATCTCGTGCTTGTGACACGTCACCAGCGATCCTGGCGTGGGCGGCACCTCGGGCGCAGTGGGCGGCGTCCTGATGGATGAAATGGAGCGTGGGGGGACGGCGTCAATGTGCTGGAGGAACAGCAACGGTCAGCAGAGAGCCCGCCCCCATGGACAATTTACAAAATTTACATAGCAAAAGGTACAAGTTTATAAAGTATTTAATTTGGTTTAAAAGGGGACACAAAAAGTACAGGAACCTTGCTAGAATGCAGCCCAGGAGCTGCAGAGGGGGAAACTTTTAGGTTTATAGCTAAATTTCTGATGACAGGTTCCCTTTAACTCTTTGAAATCTTACACATGTGCAGGGAAAATGTGTATGTGACAATTTCAATAACAGCTATACAATACTACAGGATTCCCAATTCACAATATATCCAGGGCACAGCTCCTTTCTTTTCCCTATCTGCACAGGACATGCCTAGAAAACTCTGATAGAAGTAATTTAGTGATATATAATAAATCTTCAACTTCATTATCAGCAAAGCAAAAAATATGAGCCCATCTTTCACCCTAAAACATTAAATGAGATACTACCATTGATCAAAGTTACGTTATCAAAATCTTAATGTAAATTTTACTTCATATGATATTACTGACAAATGCTTGGTTGTTACATCTGGTGCATCTTATAGCCATTAACTGTTTGCATTTACTTTTCCTGAGCAAATATAGAAGATCAGTCAATAAATCCAGCATTTCATTTTATCATTGAAAATAATAATTTTTGTTACCACAATGGGAGAGTCACCTGTCATAACATGTATAACTAGCTTAAGGATATGTGCGCACGTTGCATCTTGGCGGTAACTACAAAAATGCACATTTTTGGTCCCAAAAATAGTCCCTTGGCATGCTTTTGTCGTCGCATTTTACTGCGTTTTTTTTTTTTTTACAGCGTTTTTGTCCAGCGCGTTTTTTTAAGTCAATCTATTGACTGGAAGGGCTCAAAAATGCTGGGAAAAATGCAGAAAGAACTGACATGCTGCATCTTTGTGGTCACCACAAAGACGCAACCAAAAAAAAGCTGCAAGGTGCGGAGAGAAAAACTGAAATCTCACGCTTTGCTGGGAAAGGAAATTCATGCAGTGTTAGGTCTAAATCTACAGCCCAAAAATGCACAAAAAACGTGGCAAAAAACGCAATGTGCGCACAAGGCCTTAAGATCTTGCCTAACAATTCCCTAATCCTACAGGGTATTTTTTTATTTTTTTTTTTTAAAGGTCAGATATTATCAATGTCAAATTTAACTCTTGCTGTCTGGACCAACTTTTTGCACATCTTGTAGCCAGGACAACTGACAAATAACATGTCAATTACAAAATAAAGTATTAAGCACCCATACCTATATATTTTCTGAAAATAGACACCTGGCCAATCAGCACTTGACACAAAATTGCATGTGTCTATAAAGTGTACAGTTTTGGGAAAATAAAATACAATAAATAAGAAGCAGAAACATTGATATTAGTGACAAAGTCTTACCCAAATATAATATTAGATACACATTGCTTAAAATTAGAAACTACATACCATAAAGAGTCCCCATTTTACATATTTGAAAAAAAATGGCCTCACCAGTTCTGATGATTTTATAAAGAAAAATTTTAAAAATAATATTTTTTTTAAGGAAGAAGTCAGTTCAGCTTTCAAGTGTCATTGAGAGGTTAATATTAAAAGCAACACATAAATCACCCCACTTTAATAAATGCACCCTTTATAGAATTCAAAACAGCATTCAGTAAGTTTGTTAATCCTTCAGGTGCTTTACATGTGCTAACAAAAAATGGAAGTAAGGGCGGGGGGGTGGTTGGTGAAAAAATTCTATCTAGTATTCTATTGGTATTCTATAACCGTCAAGGCATTTATGAAGAGATGAAACACCAAAAATGTTTCCAATTATTTTATGCACAACAGAAAAATTTTACACAATAAAATTACTTTGGCAAAACAGCAATATTTGTTTTCTTCCTAGTGATCTAACTGTAGGAAAACTTTATAAGTACCAGTTTAGTGTAATGACGGTTTGGTCACTTTTTACGCAACAAACCATGACATTAATCAGGGATTCTCACATGTGAAGGTCATTGGGTGCGATAAACAAGCTGATTTGATAGAATTGTGTCCAGAATTACCCAAACTATCAAATAAGTATAGTTTACTTACATTTTAGCATTTTTTTTACAATTTTAAAATATTTTTTACATGTCACGAAACAGTAAAAGCTGTAACTTTCTTTTTTGGTAAAGGAGCCTGTGTGAGGGCTTACTTTTTGCATTATGAACTGAAATACTAATTGGTACCATTTTGTAATTCATGAGACTTAATTCAATGTAGATAAAATGATAAAACCTCATTTCTGGCTTAGTTTTTATTTTATTGTGTTTATGTGTGCAATGAATAGTGTGCTCGTTTTATAGTTTGAGATCTTAAAGGGTCACTTGTCACCACAGATTGACTGTTCAAACAAAGTACAGGTGCATGGGGCCAACATTTAAAGTGTCTCTCCCCTCCCAAATTGTTTTTTCCACCTTTCCCCCCCCATCTGCTACTCTTTGATTGGCGGCTCCGGCTTAATAAAATCAGAGAAGATAGAACAGAAGCTGGTGGAGAGGTGCACTAAAATGTTTCACCACATCATGATGCACCAAGCGCCAGTACTTGGTTTGAGCAAGTACTGAAACTACTTTTAAGGATTCTCTCACTGTTTATGGCATTCACTTGGAAAGTGAAGATTAAGTGTAAGGGTATGTGCACACGATCAGTGTCTGCAGTGTTTTAGACGCAGCATGTTTTCTCTGTATCCAAAACGCTGCATTGTACAGAAGAAGTATAATGGATGGGACTTAAAAGAAATCCCACGCCCACTGTGGTTTTCTCCACAGGATAAACTGTTGTGCGGAGCGGCTTTCCAAGCTGCAGGAGGTCAATTTATGCTTGCGGAGAAGCAAGTGTTCACATGGAGAACACAGCCAAAGTTCACAGCGCCCCGAACCCTAACCATGGGTACCAACTTCTGCTTTCCCAAGTGGAGAATACTGGCGTCTCCGCAGGACAAGACACATACCCTTATAGTTTGGGTCATTACAGATGTGGCAAACGCAAATCAGGACAGTGGTTTTATTATTTTAATTAGCTGTAGCTCAGCTACGCAGATTTTCATCTTCAAAATGAGCCAGAATCCCTGCTGTAGACAGACGACATCATGGGCTAAAGTGATAGACGTACCCTCTGCAGACAATTACAGCTCTCATTATAAAGAAAGGATGTGTCTCATATGTTCTTGCTACTGTGTTGTCAACTTTTGAGGACGTTTGAGATATATCCTTGGCAGAGAAAGGGTTAAAAGTTTTGAATGGAGCTAGTCATTAAAACATTTTCTGTAGCTAGTGTTTTTCAAAACAGCAATTCAGCAGTTTACTTTACAGGACAGTTCCAATAAAGAATATGAAAAAGAAAAAAACACAAAAAACAACAAAAAAACAACAACATCAACGACATCAAAAACAACAGTAAACATGCATGTGCACAGATAGGCAGTGGACACTTACAATCCAACATCCAGCACACAGGTTTTGAAGGGCACCAGCTGCGGCTTCCAAAACTGCAGGTGTCCGAGATAACTTCACAAGAGAAACGTAGAGACGCACAATCTCAGGCTGGAAAAGGAGTTCATAACCTGTGAGAAAAATTAAAGTATGAGTAAGGACTGAGGAAAAGACGGGATCAGCTTTAGCAGGAACAATAGGACACACTTCAATGTTATAAAAATATTTAGGTCTCCATCTAAAATTATTAAACATATAAGAAAAGATGGCAACCGATAATACCACATAACTAACCTCAAATATATCTTGTTATAGAAGTATACCCATAACAATAGACATGTGGATAATCAGACCGTATACACTCCCTGACAGAAGTTCTGTCGCTTATCCATGTTATGTAAATAAAAGCTTATAACCCGACGTTAAATTCATCCATTGGTGTTTATAAAATTACTCTTTTGAAAGCTGAAACCCTCCCAAATTTGGTTTAGGTTATGAAAATGAAGTTGCTGCAAAGCTGAAATATTGATCATTTAATGAACACAGAAAGGTCAGATTTTGGCAAGACAAAAGTTGTGTCACCTTGTCATATAATGCACCCAATCCTAGCTTACATGCTCACCTGTGCTCACTAAATGATCGGTTAATTAGTGGCTGTGTATAAAAAGAAACCCAACACCCCAGACCTTCACTTGAACTGCAACTTGACCTTTGACAACATGCCAAAAATCCACCATTCAACCAAATTATCAAGAGGCTGAAGACCTGATCCACTGCAGAGGTGGCTGGCACCTTAAGGCCATGTGCGCAAGTCTGCGAATTGCATGCATTTATGCTGCGTCTAGCACCGCAGCGTAAACGCATGCGTTCTGCATCCACAGCAAAGTTATGTAACTTGTGGAAATTCCATGCGCATGTTGCGTTTTATAACAGCGATTTGCATGCTGAAATGTTTGGCCGAATCGCTCAAAGCATTCTAAAAAGCAACATGTCACTTCTTGTGCATGTTGGATGCTTATCCCACTCTATGGCAGAGCAAGCATCCAGAACGCATGAATTCAGCATCCGTTTTCGGATGCGTTTTGAAACGCACATGCAATGACAAAATGCTGCGGAGGATTTGTCACACAGACGTGCTCATATGGCCTTAATGTGTCTCAGCGTCAAGTACATAGAATTAAAAAAAGATTTGAAGAGACTGGAGATGTTTTTGACAAGCCCAGGTCCGGCAGACCCCGCAAGACAACTGCTCAGGAGGAACGTTTGTTGGTTAGAAAATCCAAAGCCAGCCCCTCTTCCATTGCAGCAGAGCTCCAACAGGCCTGGTCACCTCAAGTCCCTGTGTCAACTAGAACAGTTTGTAGGATTGAGTCTCGAAATGGCCTCTATGGTCGAATCAGTGCCCAGAAGCCAGCACTAAACAATAGGCAATTAAAAAAAAAAAAAAAAAGTATGGCATTTGCCAAGTTCCGCAGCTTTCTAAACAGATGGACGCTGGAAAAGTGTCAGAAGGTGGATTTCTCTGATGAATCTTCAGTTAATTATACCACAGCCACCACAAATACTGCAGGAGACCTCCGTATGGATCCAGAAACCAGTTAAGTTTGGTGGTGGAAAGATCATGGTCTGGGGTTACATTCAATATGAGGATGTGCGAAACATTTGTAAGGTGGAAGGAAATATCAATAGCCTAAAATATCAAGAAGTATTAGCTACCTCTTAGATTCCCAATCATAAAAGGGGTCAAATTCTGCAGCAGGATGGTGCTCCATCTCATACATCCATCTCTACAACAAAGTTCCTCCTGGCAAAGAAGATCAAGGTGCTCAAGGACTGGCCAGCCCAGTTACTAGACATGAACATCATTGAGCATGTTTGGGCTAGGATGAAAGAGGAAGCTTGAAAGACAAAAGCAAAGAATCTAGGTGAACTCTGGGAGGCATGTAAGACTGCATTCTTTGCTATTCCTGATGACTTCATTAATAAATTGCATGAATCATTGTTGAACCGCATGGATGCAGTCCTTCAAGCTCATGGAGGTCACACAACATTAAATATGGCTCTAATAGCACCACAACTTCATTCACCAATGTTAGGCAACATATCTTTGTCTTAGAAGTTAATTTGTTTGAATTTCACATTACTTTCTGTGGGCGAAAAGACATTTGTCTTGCCAAAATCTGATCTTTCTGTGTTCATTAAATGATCAATATTTCAGCTTTGCAGCAACTTTATTTTCATAACCTAAACCAAATTTGGGAGGGTTTCAGCTTTCAAAAGAGTAATTTATAAAACCAATGGATGAATTTAAAGTCAGGTTATAAGCTTTTATTTACATAATATGGATAAGTGATAGAACCTCTGTCAGGGAGTGTATAAGGACGAATCGTTTGTAACACGAGAAAAGAAAATTACGCTCAAGATGTCCTTTTGATGCAAAGAAGGGAATTTTGTTTACTTACCGTAAATTCCTTTTCTTCTAGCTCCAATTGGGAGACCCAGACAATTGGGTGTATAGCTACTGCCTCCGGAGGCCACACAAAGTATTACACTTAAAAGTGTAAGGCCCCTCCCCTTCTGGCTATACACCCCCCGTGGGATCACGGGCTCATCAGTTTTAGTGCAAAAGCAAGAAGGAGGAAAGCCAATAACTGGTTTAAAGACCAATTCAATCCGAAGAAACATCGGAGAACTGAAACCATTCAACATGAACAACATGTGTACCCGAAAAAAACAAAAAACCCCAATAAAAACAGGGCGGGTGCTGGGTCTCCCAATTGGAGCTAGAAGAAAAGGAATCTACGGTAAGTAAACAAAATTCCCTTCTTTGTCGCTCCTAATTGGGAGACCCAGACAATTGGGACGTCCAAAAGCAGTCCCTGGGTGGGTAAAAGAATACCTCGTGATAGGGCCGTCAAACAGCCCTTTCCTACAGGTGGGCAATCGCCCCTGAAGGACTTGTCTACCTAGGCTGGCGTCTGCCGAAGCGTAGGTATGCACCTGATAATGCTTGGTAAAAGTGTGCAGACTCGACCAGGTAGGTGCCTGGCACCCCTGCTGAGCCGTAGCCTGGTGCCGTAATGCCCAGGACGCACCCACGGCTCTGGTAGAATGGGCCTTCAGCCCTGAGGGAACCGGGAGCCCAGCAGAACGGTAGGTTTCAAGAATTGGTTCCTTGATCCACCGAGTCAGGGTGGATTTGGAAGCTTGCGACCTTTTACGCTGACCAGCGACAAAGACCAAGAGTGCATCCGAGCGGCGCAGGGGCGCCGTGCGGGAAATGTAGATCCTGAGTGCTCTCACCAGATCCAATAGATGCAAACCCTTTTCAAATTGATGGACTGGATGAGGACACAAAGAAGGTAAGGTGATAACTTGATTGAGATGAAAGTGGGATACCACCTTAGGGAGAAATTCCGGAATTGGACGCAGAACCCCTTGTCCTGGTGAAAGACCAGGAAGGGAGATTTGCATGACAGCGCTGCTAGCTCGGACACTCTCCGAAGAGACGTGACCGCTACTAGAAAGGCCACTTTCTGTGAAAGACGGGAAGGGGAAACATCCTTCATAGGCTCGAAAGGCGGCTTCTGGAGAGCAATTAGAACCTTGTTCAGATCCCAGGGCTCTAACGGCCGCTTGTACGGAGTGATGAGAAGACAAACTCCCTGCAGGAACGTGCGTACCTGAAGAAGTCGTGCTAGGCGTTTCTGAAAAAATACAGATAGCGCTGAGACTTGTCCTTTAAGGGAGCTGAGCGACAACCTTTTCCAACCCAGATTGCAGGAAGGAAAGAAAATAGGCGATGCAAATGGCCAGGGAGAAACTCCCTGAGCAGAGCACCAAGATAAGAATATCTTCCACGTCCTGTGGTAGATCTTGGCGGACGTTGGTTTCCTAGCCTGTCTCATGGTGGCAACCACTTTCTGAGATAATCCTGAAGACGCTAGGATCCAGGACTCAATGGCCACTCTGTCAGGCTCAGGGCCGCAGAATTCAGATGGAAAAATGGCCCTTGAGACAGCAAGTCTGGTCGGTCTGGTAGTGCCCACGGTTGGCCTACCGTGAGGCCGGGTACCCCGACCTCCTCGGCCAATCTGGAACGACGAGGATGGCGCTGCGGCAGTCGGACCTGATCTTGCGCAGCACTCTGGGCAACAATGCCAGAGGTGGGAACACATAAGGTAGCCGGAACTGCGACCAATGTTGAACTAAGGCGTCCGCCGCCAGAGCTCGATGATCGTGAGACCGTGCCATGAAGCCGGGACCTTGTTGTTGTGCCGTGACGCCATTAGGTCGACGTCCGGCATCCCCCAGCGGCGACAGATCTTCAGAAACCCGTCCGGGTGA
Organism: Anomaloglossus baeobatrachus; assembly: GCF_048569485.1. Classification (NCBI taxonomy): domain Eukaryota; kingdom Metazoa; phylum Chordata; class Amphibia; order Anura; family Aromobatidae; genus Anomaloglossus; species Anomaloglossus baeobatrachus. The sequence continues at coordinate 225,855,970 of NC_134357.1, forward strand.
AGAGACCATTCCCCTGCGTCCATACCCTGGCGACTGAGGAAGTCTGCTTCCCAGTTTTCCACGCCTGGGATGTGCGGATATGGTGGATGCCGTGTCTTCTACCCACGTAAGAATCCGCCGGACTTCCTGGAAGGCTTGCCGGCAGAGTGTTCTTCCTTGGTGGTTGATGTATGCCACCGCTGTGGAGTTGTCCGACTGAATTCGGATCTGCTAGCTTTCCAGCCACTGCTGGAAGGCTTGTAGGGCAAGATACACTGCTCTGATTTCCAGAACATTGATCTGAAGGGTGGACTCTTGCTGAGTCCACGTACCTTGAGCCCTGTGGTGGAGAAAAAACTGCTCTCCACCCTGATAGACTCGCGTCTGTCGTAACTACCGCCCAGGATGGGGGTAGGAAGGACCTTCCTTTTGACCATGAGGTGGGAGAAGCCACCACCGTAGAGATTCTTTGGCCGCCTGAGAAAGGGAGACGTCTCTGTCGAGGGACGTCGACTTCCCGTCCCATTGGCGGAGAATGTCCCATTGGAAGGTTGATGATCCACCCGAAACTCTGGAGAGTCTCCAGCACAACGTTCAGGCTGTGGTGGCATGCGTCTTGAGAGGGTGCCTTGACAAGTAGATCGTCCAAAAACGGGAACACAGAGTGACCTTGAGAGTGCAGGACTGCTACTACTGCTGCCATGACCTTGGCGAAGACCCGTGGGGCTGTCGCCAGCCGGAAGGTAGAGCTACGAACTGAAGGTGTTCGTCTCCTATAACGAAGCGTAGAAACGCTGGTGCTCTGGATCAATCGGCACGTGGGGATAAGCATCCTTGATGTCTATTGATGCTAGGAAATCTGCTTGAGACATTGAGGCGATAACGGAGCGGAGGGATTCAATCCGGAACCGCCTGGTTTTCACGTGCTTGTTGAGCAGATTTAGGTCCAGAACGGGACGGAAAGACCCGTCCTTTTTTGGCACCACAAACAAATTGGAGTAAAAACCGTGACCTTGCTCCTGAAGAGGAACGGGGGTCACCACTCCTTCTGCCTTTAGCGTGCACACCGCTTGCGGAAGAGCATCGGCTCGGTCGGGAGGTGGAGAAGTTCTGAAGATTCGAGTTGGAGGACGAGAACTGAACTCTATCCTGTACCCGTGAGACAGAATGTCTCTCACCCAACGGTCCTTGACCTGTGGCAGCCAAATGTCGCCAAAGCGGGAGAGCCTGCCACCGACCGAGGATGCGGAGAGAGGAGGCTGAAAGTCATGAGGAAGCCGCCTTGGTAGCGGATCTTCCGGCTGTCTTTTTCGGGCGTGACTGAACCCGTCAAGAATCTGAGCTCTTCTGATCCTTTTGAGTCCTTTTGGACGAGGAGAATTGGGACCTGCCCGAGCCTCGAAAGGACCGAAACCCCGACTGACCCTTCCTCTGTTGGGGTTTGTTTTGTCTGGGCTGAGGTAAGGATGAATCCTTACCCTTGGCCTGTTTAATGATTTCATCCAAACGTTCACCAAACAGTCGGTCACCAGAAAAAGGCAAACTGGTTAAGCACTTTTTAGGAAGCAGAATCTGCCTTCCATTCACTTAACGACCAGGCTCTGCGTAAAAACACGGAGTTAGCGGACGCCACTGCCATACAGCTCGTAGAGTCTAGGACAGCATTAATCGCGTAAGACGCAAATGCAGACATTTGAGAGGTTAAGGATGCCACCTGCGGAACAGATGTACGTGTGACCGTGTCAATCTGTGTAAGACAAGCTGAAATAGCTTGGAGTGCCCCTACGGCTGCGAAGGCTGGAGCCAACGGCGTGTAGTAGCCTCATAGATGGATTCCGACCAGAGATCCATCTGTCTGTCAGTGGCATCTTTAAGTGCAGCCCCATCTTCCACTGCAACTATGGATCTAGCCGCAAGCCTGGAGATTGGAGGATGCCCCTTGGGACACTGGGTCCAGCCCTTGACCACGTCAGGGGACAGGGATAACGTGTATCCTAAGCCGTTTGGAGAAGCGCTTATCTGGATAAGCGTGGTGTTTCTGGACTGCCTCTCTAAAGTCAGAGTGGTCCAGAAAAGTACTTAAGTTACGCTTGGGATACCTGAAATGGAATTTCTCCTGCTGTGAAGCTGACTCCTCCACTGGAGAAGCTGGGGGAGAAATACCCATCATTCTATTGATGGACGCTATAAGATCATTCACTATGGCGTCACTATCAGGTGTATCCAGATTGAGAGCAGTCTCAGGATCAGAATTCTGAGCAGCTACCTCCGCCTCATCACACAGAGAGTCCTCCTGCTGGGATCCTCCAGTGTGATGAAGTCGAGGGCCGCTCATAGTGAGCTCGCTTAGGCTGTCTGGGACTGTCGTCCGTGTCAGAGCCGTCACTCTGGGATGCCCGTGACACCCCCGGAGCTCGTAGTTGTTCCAACTGAGGGGGACCATGGATCAATGATTCAACAGTGCCCATGGTCTGAGAGATCTGTCTGGACTGCAAGGCTTCTAGTATCATAGCCATAGTCTCAGAAAATCTGTCAGTAAATACTGCAGACTCCGTCCCCATCCCCTGGACCATTAGCAGAGACTCCGGCTGAGTTGTATACAATGGGGGTCTATGTAACCTTCCGGCCGTATAGCCGTACATGCTGTACAGGCTGCATAGAAAACATGTGCTTCTGCACCCCTGTTTTACACAGACAATATGCTGTAATCTCCTCCGAACAAATCAAGGAGGGTATATACAAAAGTGCGACCAAACAGTGCAATGTATGGCGTATAAGCATATATCTATATGTGCACTTCGGCACTAGTGGAGTCAGCACCACAGGTGCTGCTTAACGCCTGCTCACAGCGGTTGTGTGACTATCCGAATCCCTGCCAGGGTCTTCCCAAACTTGTCTGTTTTCTCGCTACAGAAAAAAAAACTGACATGAATGGCTGCCGGCGTCCTGTGTAGAGGAGGAAGCCGTGGGCGTGCCTGAGAAAGTGCGGGAATCCGGTTTCACAGTGCACACAGTGAGAGGGGTGGAGTATGCAAAGCATACCCCAGCTCTCAGCGCTGCCGTGCTGTGCAGCGTCACGCCCCTACCCTGAGTGGCAGGCCTGTGGGCGGTAACGAAGTGAGACTAGGCCGCAAAAGCCGGGGACTCGAGTGATAAGCGCGGCCGGCATATAAGCCCTGGTCGGCGCGGAAGTCCCCGGCGCACCACAAGTCCCAGCCGCGCCTGAAATAAAAATGGCAGCGGCGGTTAGCGCGGTAGTCCCCCAATATTCCAACACACCCAGCTACGCTGTAGTGTGCGATGGCACTAGTGCGGGCAGCGCCGCCGTCCCTGACGCACTAACACACCCAGCAGTGTTGCCGTGTGTCTGTGCGCGGTCCCCACAGGGACACAGAGTACCTCAACGTAGCAGAGCCATGTCCCTGAAGATACTCCGCTCCATGTCCAGCAGATTCCCAGGAGCTGTGGATGGAGCACGGCCTCAGTGCCTGGAGACCGATAAGATCCCACTTCACCCAGAGCCCTAAGGGGATGGGGAAGGAAAGCAGCATGTGGGCTCCAGCCTCCGTACCCGCAATGGGTACCTCAACCTTAACAAACACCTCCGACAAAAGTGGGGTGAGAAGGGAGCATGCTGGGGGCCCTAGTTTGGGCTCTCTTTTCTTCCATCCGACATAGTCAGCAGCTGCTGCTGACTAACCAGTGGAGCTATGCGTGCATGTCTGACCTCCTTCGCACAAAGCATGTAAACTGATGAGCCCGTGATCCCACGGGGGGTGTATAGCCAGAAGGGGAGGGGCCTTACACTTTTAAGTGTAATACTTTGTGTGGCCTCCGGAGGCAGTAGCTATACACCCAATTGTCTGGGTCTCCCAATTAGGAGCGACAAAGAAAATCAATTTTTATTAGATCCGATAAGGGGAGAAAAACACCACATTGTACATTAAAATCAATTTGACCAGATACTGTATATGACCCCCCAATAATATAGATTAACTATACCATAAAATATCAAAAGGTGTAGTTAGCAGGTTTTTGAGTTATTGGAATTTTACAGAAAATAAATATTGCATTAGTATTCCCGAGGTATATCAGATAGTATACCACAGTAAATTACCACCCATAATGCACATATGGATTATCCAATGCAAGAGGAATTAACCCCTTCATTAAGGTATATAAAGTATATAATTATCCTCTTGAGGCAATTGATAGTTAAATAGTCCAATATGTATCCTAAATTACAGTGCCCAAAGAACTGCAAAGACTACCATGACAACACGAAAATAAAAAGCTGTTATCCACAATACACATTACATATTGTCTATGTTCGCCTTCAACAAGTTGGCAAAAAAAAACCTCCCCTATATCATGGGAGGATGTCCTATAAGGATAACAAAGAGCAATGTCTACAATGCGCTTAGGGGCAACAGACCACATTACCCATCCACTCCATTTCCCATATACTCGCAACCAGCATCGGTAGTGCACTATTCAAGGCAGGGAATTTCCAACCAAGAAGTTCAAATATAAATGGGCAATTCAGAAAAGTTATTACCTGCAATATACTGTGGGGTTAATCTGGTACAGAACATGCCCTACGTGCGTTTCGGTAACGCCTTCATCCAGGGGCGTCATACGGGTATCTGGTCAAATCGATTTTAATGTACACTGTGGTATTTTTCTCCCCTTATCGGAATAAAATTTGATTTTTGCATCAAAAGGACACCTTGTTCGTAATTCTCTCTTTTTTTCTCGATCTAAAATTGCAGTTTTAACATCTTCATTTGCTTTAGATCTTATAACCCTTTCATGATGTACGGCGTATTTGCAATACCGTATGCTGTCATGGCTTCCCGACATATGACATATTATTAGGTCTGTATTTTTGATGCAGATAAAGGAGCAGTGCCTGCATCACTGCTGGCAGTTTGGCTGTATTACACAGCCAGCATCTTCCTCTAACAGCAGCACCCAGTACTATATGTCTACAATAGTGCAACGTTATAATTTACATTAGAGCAGCGTGAATATAAGTCAAATATTAGGTCCTCTTTAAAGTGCTAAACAAAATTTTTTACAAGGGGTAAAAACAAAAATTATATAAATTAGAAATAGAAGAACATAGGTGTTGACATGGGACTGACTGGTGTGGCTCACCAATATCTGCATTGCAAGATTAAGGCTGTGTGTCTACGCTGTGTTTTGTTTTTTTTTGTAGATTTTAAACAATATGCAAGGGAAAATGCATCCCAGCAAAGTCTATGAAAATCCTGAAGTGCTCTGCCCACATTGCAGAAAAAAACTGCATCAAACATTTGATATCAATTGTTTCGATGATTTTTCTTTCCAACATTTTCCCTATCTCATTGCATAAAAAAAAACCACATTGAAAAAACGCAAAAAAAAAAATATATATTACCAGTAATTGTTTTTTTCCAGAATCCATGACAGCGCCACCAGAGAGCGGTCCACCCATCTAAGGACAGGCAACCAACTGAAATAAATGGGCGGCACCTCTCCACCGCATCAGGTTACAGAGCACAAAGAGGAATACCACCAGAAATAGGATAAATGAAAAACCAACAACATGAACAAAACAGCCGCAAAACTTTGGATTCCGAACCAGAGGTGTGAATACGATAAAGAGGTGGGAAGCTGTGGCACTGTCGTGGGTTCTGGAAAAAAAACATCACTGGTAAATAATCTAGATTTTTCCCCTCATCACGACAGCACCACCAGAGATATTCTGAAGAAAATCAACCCATTAGGGAGGTACCACAGCCTGTAGAAGCCTTCTACTGAAAGTGGAAGTCCACAGTTTTCCACAGTGGAAAACAAATTTGATCTATAGTGATTAAAAAAGGTAGTAGGAGAGGACCAGGTTGCTGTCTTGCAGATCTGTTCCAGAAATACATCCGTCCATTCGGCCCAGGAGGTCACCACCCATCTAGTGGAATGAACGGTAATACTCTGCGGCACTGGTCTATTCTGGGCTAAATAGGCTTCCCTAATAGCTTCTTTGACCCATCTAGCTATGGATCCCTTAGAAGCTAAAAGACCCTTCCTAGGACCCTGAAACAACAACGCCTTACTTTTTCTTCAAAGCTGAGTGACCTCTAAATAATGAAGTAAAGATCTCCTGACATCTAAGGTATGAAGCATCTCCTCCTTTGGATTATTGGCGAAGAACAGAAGGAGGGGAGGACAATCTCCTGAGATCTGTGGAAGACCCCGGCTACCGTAGGCAAATAGGCAGGATCAGTGTGAAGGATTACTCTGTTATCCAGGATCTGTGTATAAGGCGGACTGACAGAAAGAGCCTGAAGATCATTCACTCTCCTAGCTGAAGTTAAAGCAATTAGCAGGACAGTCTTAAGGGTAAGGGACTTAATAGTAGACTGAGCAAGGAGTTCAAAGGGAGGCCCTGTTAAAGAGTCAAGAACAAAATTTAAATCCCAAGGGGGGAAAAAAAAAAAATTAAACAGGGAACATAGATCTCTGACAAGCGGAGCTAAACCTCCTTACCCACCTATCACCTGCCAAGTTGCAATTGCAAAGTACACCTAAGGCCGCAACCTGTACTTTCAAGGTGCTTACTGATAAGTCTAACCCCGGACCCTACTGAAAAAATTCCAGAATCTCATCTATTGGAGCCCACCCTCCAATGGATTCCTATCTGATGAGGATGGGAGTTTTCTCCACATACTAGCATAGATTTTGGTAGTTGCTGGCTTTCTACTGTGCAGGAGTGAAAATCAAATTAGGGGAGAAGCAACGACCCTCTAACAACTGCCTCTCAAATTCCAGGCTGTCAAATGAAGGCCTGAAATTTGAGGGCGAAAAAGAGGTCCCTGGGAGTTTAGGTCCGGTCTCTCCGGCAGGTCCAACATGGACAGTTTCCTGATCCAGTAAAACCAAGGTCTGTGGCAGAAGGCAGAGTTTGACACGAACGTCCAGTATTAGACCTAAAAACGTCTGTCTTGTTGAGGGCTGCAGTTTTGATTTTTGGAAGTTCAGAATTCATCTCAGAATAGAGATCACCGACTGGATCTGGGATCTGCAGTGCTGCTTTGACGTTCCCACTATTAAAAAAATCGTCCAGATAGGGAACAGTGAAGATCTTCCTCTCGAGGATGTTACCATCATCTCCGCCACTACCTTTGTGAACACTGTCGGAGCCATAGCCAACCCAACTGAAAAGGTCTTATCTCTCCTCTTATAGAAGAGCCACCCTTAGGAATTTTTGATGGGAGGCGTGAATCGGGATGTGGTAATATGCATCTTTGAGGTCCAGAACTGCACCACGGAAAAAGCAATTTTATTGCTGATGTCACCGACTACATGTTGAAATGAGACACTAAGCTCCTGTTCAGTCGTTTCAAGTTGATAATGGTCCAGAACGACCCATTCGGTTCTTCACTAGAAACAGAGAGGAATAAAGACTGAAGCCCTCCTACCCTCTGGGAACTTCTACTAGAACTGATTTCTTGAGAAGGTCCTCCACTTCCTGTTGCAGGGTCAGCCGCTTCTCTCCTCTGACCTGCTGAGCAATGTAATAATTAGTGACCCCCGACAAGTCGAATGGAATTGAAGTTTGAGGCCCTCCTTAATTCCAAGGATCCAGTCACTGGAAGAGATGTTTTTATAGGCGGGAAAGAAGGAGAAGGAGGAGAGAGTCTTCCTCCCACCTGGATGGAGGCATTATTGTGCTGGCTTCTTAACTTATCCGGAACGACCTCCAAAACATGAAATCTGACCACTTCCTCCTAGAGTCCTTCCAGCTATCTTGGGCTGTGGCGGTCTTCCTTATAGGATACTTCTTCCTGAAGAAACGGGTCCTAAATGGAGCAGAGGAAAAGATAGAAAACCCCTTCTTCCTATCTCCCGCCTTCTCTAAGATGTCATCTAGAAGCTTACCAAATAAAAATTCTCCCTCAAGGCATAGCACACAATCTAGATTAAGACTGGGAGTCTCCTGGCCATCCCTTCAACCACAGAAATCTTCTTGCTGAATTGGCTAATGCTGCTGACTTCGCCGACAGCCTCAAAGTATCTGCTTATGAGTCCGCCAAGAAAGCCACAGCTCTTTTTGCCCTGGGTAAGGCAGCGAAGATCCTCTCACAAGGGACATCTTCTTTGAGCTGATCTTCTAAGGGTTGTAGCCAGACCATTAAAGATCTGGCTACACAGGTGCCTACTACTGCTGGTCTAAGTGCCCTTGCAGCAGTCTTCCAAGCTGACCTCAGGTAATTGTCAGCTTTCCTATAGAGCTGATCCTTCAGACTACCCAGGTCCTCAAACGGAAGTGACAATTTCTTTGCCATCTTGGCTACAGCCACATCAATCTTGGGACAATGATACCACAGGGAGGAATCTTCCTCCTGAAAGGGATATAGTGCCTTGCGAAAGTATTCGGCCCCCTTGAATTTTTCAACCTTTTCCCACATTTCAGGCTTCACCATAAAATTTAAAAAGTTTTATCTTTATGTTTTAAGAATCAACAACAAGTGGGACACAATTGTGAAGGTGAATGATATTTATTGCTTATTTTAAATTTTTGTAAAAAATAAACTTAAAATTGGGGCATGCAATATTATTTGGCTCCTTTAAGTTAATACTTTGTAGTGCCACCGTTTGCTGCGATTACAGCTGCAAGTCGCTTGGGGTATGTATCAGTTTTGCACATCGAGAGACTGAAATTTTTGCCCATTCTTCCTTGGGAAACAGCTTGATATGAGTGAGGTTGGATGGAGAGCATTTGTTTACAGCAGTTTTCAGCTCTTTCCTCTTTTCTCGATTGAATTCAGGTCTGGACTTTGACTTGGCCATTCTAATACCTGGATACGTTTATTTGTGAACCATTTCATTGTAGTTTTTGCTTTATGTTTTGCATCATTGTCTTGTTGGAAGACAAATCTCCGTTCCAGTCTCAGGTCTTTTGCAGACACAAACCGTTTTTCTTCAAGAATGGTCCTGTATTTGGCTCTATCCATCTTCCCATCAATTTTAAACATCTTCCCTGTCCCTGCTGAAGCAAAGCAGGCCCAAACCATGATGCTGCCACCACCATGTTTGACAGTGGGGATAGTGTGTTCAGGGTGATGAGCTGTGTTGCTTTTACGCCAGACATATCGTTTGGCATTGTGCCGAAAAAGTTCAATTTTGGTTTCATCTGACCAGAGCACCCTCTTCCACGTTTGGTGTGTCTCCCAGATGGCTTGTGGCAATCTTTAAACAATACTTTTTATGAATATCTTTGAGAAATGGCTTTCTTCTTGCCAGTCTTCCATAAAGGCTAGATTTGTGCAGTGTATGACTGATTGTTGTCCTGTGAACACACACTCCCACCTCAGCTGTAGATCTCTGCAGTTCATCCAGAGTGATCATGAGCCTCTTGGCTGCATCTCTGTTCAGTCTTCTCCTTGTTTGAGATGAAAGTTTTGCGGGACGGCCGAGTCTTTGTAGATTTACAGTGGTATGATACTCCTTCCATTTCAATATGATCGCTTGCACAGTGCTTCTTGAGATGTTTAAAGTTTAGGAGATCTATTTGCAACCAAATCCAGCTTTAAACTTCTCCACAACAGTATCACGGACCTGCCTGTTGTGTTCCTTGGTCTTCATGATGCTCTCTGATTTAAACAGAACACTGAGACTATCACAGAGCAGGTGCATTTATACGGAGACTTGATTACACACAGGTGGCTTATATTTATCATCATCAGTCATTTAGGACAACATTAGATCATTCAGAGATCCTCAATGAACTTCTGGAGTGAGTTTGCTGCACTGAAAGTAAAGGGGCCGAATAATATTGCACGCCATAATTCCGTTTTGTTTTTTTTTTACAAAAATTTAAAAAAATGCAATAAATATCGTTTAACTTCACAATTGTGTCCCACTTGTTGATTCTTCACCATAACATTAAAATGTTTTATCTTTATGGTTTGAAGCCTGAAATGTGGGAAAAGGTTGAAAAATTCAAGGGGGCTGAATACTTTCGCAAGGCACTGTATTTCTTCTTAACGAGGGATGAAAGGTAAGCTCTCTTATCGGGTTTCCTTCACTGTTCCTGCACCAGCTTCTTGATTTTATCATGAACTGGGAAGGAGCACCTCTTTATATGTTCCAAGCCTCGAAACATTAAATCCTCTAGGGACTCAGGTCCCCTAACATCCACCAGACCCATAGTGGATCTGACAGCTTTTATAAGGTCGTTAACCTCAGCTACGGGAAAACAAAGCCTGCCCTCAAACGAAGCAGGAGAGGACGAAGCAGGAGAGGACGAAGCGGAACTCTAGGCTGAATCCGAGGTATCTACTGACTCCAGATCCTGTACTCTGGTCTTTCTTTTCTTGACCACAGGCTGGAAAAGGACCTTTAAAAGGTACTTCCTGACTTCCCACTCTTATCACCTCAAGACTGGGAGCTAAGTCCGGGGTCTCCTCAGCTATTGTTTTCTGGATGCAGTTACTGCATAACGTCTTTTCAGTCCCAGAAGGTAAGAGTGACCTACACAAAGCATTCCACCGACTGGCTGCAGGGCTTGCGGCACCAACATTACTGGAACATTGAAGGTACCAGAGTTGAGCAGAGGCTGCTGTTATTTTACATGGGGAAATGGATCCAACGCTTTGATAACCCCTCCACAATCATATGACATACATGTACATCATATTGGGTAAGGTCTTCCCAAATATGACATACAGCATGAAAATTTTTCACTGCTTCTAGAGGTCCCTACCCCCAAGCTGAAACTAACCATTCTTCTGTTTAACTTTATATTGTCCTGCTCCTGGTGACATCAGATACTGTTTTAGCCATGCAATTTTTGTTAAAACTGTACCAAGAACTCACCCGCGGATTTGAGGCGGTGGCATACGATACGAGGGGAGGCACTGTATTTTTATGCACAACTGTATCACACTTGTCATTTTGAATGACAATTAAGTTTTACCATTCAATGGACTGGAAAACTGGGAAAATATAACTTGTCTCAAAAATGCAAGCCCTCATACAGTTGCAGATTGTACATAATGAAAATAAATAAAAAAACAAAACGTTCTGGCTCTTGGAAAAAGCGGAGGTAAAAGTAAAAAAAAAGTAAACATTACTAGGTTGTTTAGAGGTTAAAGCAGCTCACCTACTGCCGGTGTTGTTCTTTTTGGAAACTCCACTGTGTCTGCTGTATCTTCAGATGTCTTCTTGACTGATCAGAAAAAAAAAAAGGAAACTGAAAATATTTAAATATTTAGTATTAATTTACAATACAGTTTCAGATAGGTTCTAAAATGTAACCATTTTCTCTGATTGTTCTATCTGCAGTTAAGTTCCTAAATAAAATTACACTCATCTATTTAGTGGAATTGGGAGGGTACGTAAACATCTAAATATACTGATAGTTTTTTCTTCTTAAATCAACAGTACAATGATAAGAAGCTCATCTAAAAAAAACAAACCTCTTTCCATTGGTTATTAGTCACTAACACTCCTTATAATTCACTTTGAAAAGCCGAAATCGGTCTACAAATTAGTATTCATTGGGAGGATAAAAAAAAAAAAAAGTTTCACAGGATGACCAAGATAGACACAGAAGTACTACCATGGTAATCCATCAGCTCCATGTAATCATGCAGGTAGGCAGATAGGATAGATTGCACCAGATATTGCTCCATTTAAGGGGTCACACTAGTGTATAGTATTGGATGTGCTCTCTTAATGACACTTGGCTCAGACCGAGCGTCATTCACTATGATCTGACTCTCTTGCATGCGAGACTAGCGCACAGGTGATGAGAAGATGGAGAATGGAGAAAATTGAGAGATTTTATTTGAACATTCAGCCACTTATTGTACTGTAAAAAAAAGGCTATAAAAATCAGTGCTTATTTTTTATTTTTACATCCTGAGTCAATGTTTTTAATTATACTATTTTGGGATGATACAATGTTTTGATCGCCTCTAATTACACTTTCTTGCAATATTGCGGCGACCGCCCCCCCCCCCCCCCCAAAAAAGCCCAACAACAAAAACCACGCAATTCTGGACTTTTATTTTTATACCATTCTGTGGTGAATAGCTAATAATTGCATTTTTATCCCAAAAATAATGTTTTAGCCAGATTTAATTTTCAAAAGGGAAAGTAGCTAAAATAGGGCCCATACTTTGTTACATAATTTCTGACGAGAGTGGCAATACCTCATAAGACTGTACAGCACTGTTTGGCCACGCGGCAGGACTTGAGAGGGAATGAGTGGTATTTGACTGTTGAGGCTCAGATTTTTCTAGAATAGTTTGCGGACACAATTTGCAGAGCCCCTGACGTGCTTTAACAGTGGAAACCCCCCTCAAGTGACCCCTCATTAGAATGTACACCCTCTAGGAATTCATTTATGAGTGTAGTGACTATTTTTACGCGATGGGCATATTCCAGAAGCAAACAAGCTGCAGCGCGAAAATTGCAAATAAGGCTATTGTAGTGCCCAATACACTGTGCCCAGCTTGTGCTTCTGAAATTATGCACCAATAACCTAAGTGGGCTGTCCTCACTACATTAATGTCAAACCTGATGCCTAGATTTCTGTTAGAAGATGACGGACCTGAGGTGGGGACTTTTTTTTGTTGGTTGAGTTGCAGCAGTTATTCGTGCAATTTAGGGATATAAAACATTTTTGATCAGTTCACAAATATCTGGTTCTCTACACTAACCACTTACATCGGGGTTGTTATCTAAAACATCTAAAAAAAATATGATTCAGATGAAACCCCAATGGATCCATTCAATTATGAGACAGCATAGTTACTCTGGACTCTATGTGGTCTTTGTTTAGTGGTGACCAGCTTTTCAGAGGTGCATGCATATATCTGAAGCTATTCGATGCAAAGTGTAATATGGACGCTGATATATATATAAATTGCAGTATTGACAGCTAAAACTGAAGATCCTGAGGTGGTATAAAGTGCGTTCATGTGTCGATGGCCGCGCGGACCGATAGCTGGATGAGAAGCTCCCATCTTTGTCAGGGGGTGGCATCATATAGAGTGGGTATAAAAACATGGTGGTGGTCAATAGGAGAAACCCCCAGAAAGGAGTGACGCATGCATGAGCCAATGGTCCTGTGGGATCTCAGCAGTCTGTGTCACATGACTGGCCGTATCATAAAGGAGTTAGCGATGTGGTGTGTCATGGAAGTCACAGGGCATGGAGAACCTGCCGGACATTGGCCACGCATGGTTTCCGTTGGGCAAACCAATCACACAGATATTCTACTAATGTATCTGGGTGTAAGGCTATGTGCGCACTAGAAATGTGAAGTTTCTCAAGAAAATTTCTTGAGAAACTTCTGCCAGTGAAAGATTTCCGGACCTGCGGAAAAAATCCGCACCAAATCCGCATGCGGATTTGCCGCGGATTTGCCGTGAATTTGCCGTGAATTTGCCGCGGATTTACCGCAGGTTTGTCCCTGCAATAAATAATAAAGATAATCGATAGACAGATAATGGATAGAGGGAAAGATGGATAGATGAATAGATAGATAGATAGAGGGATAGATAGATAGAGGGATAGATAGATAGATTAATAGATAGATAGATAGAGGGATAGATACATGAATAGATGAATAGATAGATAGATAGAGGGATAGATAGATGAATAGATGAATAGATAGATAGATAGATAGATAGAGGGATAGATGGATAGATAGATAGATAGATAGATAGATAGAGGGATAGATAGATAGAGGGATAGATAGATAGATGAGAAAGAAGGGAATTTTGTTTACTTACCGTAAATTCCTTTTCTTCTAGCTCCAATTGGGAGACCCAGACAATTGGGTGTATAGCTACTGCCTCCGGAGGCCACACAAAGTATTACACTTAAAAGTGTAAGGCCCCTCCCCTTCTGGCTATACACCCCCCGTGGGATCACGGGCTCATCAGTTTTAGTGCAAAAGCAAGAAGGAGGAAAGCCAATAACTGGTTTAAAGACCAATTCAATCCGAAGAAACATCGGAGAACTGAAACCATTCAACATGAACAACATGTGTGCCCGAAACCAAAAAACCCCAATAAAAACAGGGCGGGTGCTGGGTCTCCCAATTGGAGCTAGAAGAAAAGGAATTTACGGTAAGTAAACAAAATTCCCTTCTTCTTTGTCGCTCCTAATTGGGAGACCCAGACAATTGGGACGTCCAAAAGCAGTCCCTGGGTGGGTAAAAGAATACCTTGTGATAGGGCCGTCAAACAGCCCTTTCCTACAGGTGGGCAATCGCCCCTGAAGGACTTGTCTACCTAGGCTGGCGACTGCCGAAGCGTAGGTATGCACCTGATAATGCTTGGTAAAAGTGTGCAGACTCGACCAGGTAGGTGCCTGGCACCCCTGCTGAGCCGTAGCCTGGTGCCGTAATGCCCAGGACGCACCCACGGCTCTGGTAGAACGGGCCTTCAGCCCTGAGGGAACCGGGAGCCCAGCAGAACGGTAGGTTTCAAGAATTGGTTCCTTGATCCACCGAGTCAGGGTGGATTTGGAAGATTGCGACCTTTTACGCTGACCAGCGACAAAGACCAAGAGTGCATCCGAGCGGCGCAGGGGCGCCGTGCGGGAAATGTAGATCCTGAGTGCTCTCACCAGATCCAATAGATGCAAACCCTTTTCAAATTGATGGACTGGATGAGGACACAAAGAAGGTAAGGTGATAACTTGATTGAGATGAAAGTGGGATACCACCTTAGGGAGAAATTCCGGAATTGGACGCAGAACCCCTTGTCCTGGTGAAAGACCAGGAAGGGAGATTTGCATGACAGCGCTGCTAGCTCGGACACTCTCCGAAGAGACGTGACCGCTACTAGAAAGGCCACTTTCTGTGAAAGACGGGAAGGGGAAACATCCTTCATAGGCTCGAAAGGCGGCTTCTGGAGAGCAAATAGAACCTTGTTCAGATCCCAGGGCTCTAACGGCCGCTTGTACGGAGTGATGAGAAGACAAACTCCCTGCAGGAACGTGCGTACCTGAGGAAGTCGTGCTAGGCGTTTCTGAAAAAATACAGATAGCGCTGAGACTTGTCCTTTAAGGGAGCTGAGCGACAACCTTTTCCAACCCAGATTGTAGGAAGGAAAGAAAATAGGCGATGCAAATGGCCAGGGAGAAACTCCCTGAGCAGAGCACCAAGATAAGAATATCTTCCACGTCCTGTGGTAGATCTTGGCGGACGTTGGTTTCCTAGCCTGTCTCATGGTGGCAACCACTTTCTGAGATAATCCTGAAGACGCTAGGATCCAGGACTCAATGGCCACTCTGTCAGGCTCAGGGCCGCAGAATTCAGATGGAAAAATGGCCCTTGAGACAGCAAGTCTGGTCGGTCTGGTAGTGCCCACGGTTGGCCTACCGTGAGGCCGGGTACCCCGACCTCCTCGGCCAATCTGGAACGACGAGGATGGCGCTGCGGCAGTCGGACCTGATCTTGCGCAGCACTCTGGGCAACAATGCCAGAGGTGGGAACACATAAGGTAGCCGGAACTGCGACCAATGTTGAACTAAGGCGTCCGCCGCCAGAGCTCGATGATCGTGAGACCGTGCCATGAAGCCGGGACCTTGTTGTTGTGCCGTGACGCCATTAGGTCGACGTCCGGCATCCCCCAGCGGCGACAGATCTTCAGAAACCCGTCCGGGGGAAGAGACCATTCCCCTGCGTCCATACCCTGGCGACTGAGGAAGTCTGCTTCCCAGTTTTCCCACGCCTGGGATGTGCGGATATGGTGGATGCCGTGTCTGCTACCCACGTAAGAATCCGCCGGACTTCCTGGAAGGCTTGCCGTTCCTTGGTGGTTGATGTATGCCACCGCTGTGGAGTTGCCCGACTGAATTCGGATCTGCTAGCTTTCCAGCCACTGCTGGAAGGCTTGTAGGGCAAGATACACTGCTCTGATTTCCAGAACATTGATCCGAAGGGTGGACTCTTGCTGAGTCCACGTACCTTGAGCCCTGTGGTGGAGAAAAAACTGCTCTCCACCCTGATAGACTCGCGTCTGTCGTAACTACCGCCCAGGATGGGGGTAGGAAGGACCTTCCTTTTGACCATGAGGTGGGAGAAGCCACCACCGTAGAGATTCTTTGGCCGCCTGAGAAAGGGAGACGTCTCTGTCGAGGGACGTCGACTTCCCGTCCCATTGGCGGAGAATGTCCCATTGGAAGGTTGATGATCCACCCGAAACTCTGGAGAGTCTCCAGCACAACGTTCAGGCTGTGGTGGCATGTGTCTTGAGAGGGTGCCTTGACAAGTAGATCGTCCAAAAACGGGATCACAGAGTGACCTTGAGAGTGCAGGACTGCTACTACTGCTGCCATGACCTTGGCGAAGACCCGTGGGGCTGTCGCCAGCCGGAAGGTAGAGCTACGAACTGAAGGTGTTCGTCTCCTATAACGAAGCGTAGAAACGCTGGTGCTCTGGATCAATCGGCACGTGGGGATAAGCATCCTTGATGTCTATTGATGCTAGGAAATCTGCTTGAGACATTGAGGCGATAACGGAGCGGAGGGATTCAATCCGGAACCGCCTGGTTTTCACGTGCTTGTTGAGCAGATTTAGGTCCAGAACGGGACGGAAAGACCCGTCCTTTTTTGGCACCACAAACAAATTGGAGTAAAAACCGTGACCTTGCTCCTGAAGAGGAACGGGGGTCACCACTCCTTCTGCCTTTAGCGTGCACACCGCTTGCGGAAGAGCATCGGCTCGGTCGGGAGGTGGAGAAGTTCTGAAGATTCGAGTTGGAGGACGAGAACTGAACTCTATCCTGTACCCGTGAGACAGAATGTCTCTCACCCAACGGTCCTTGACCTGTGGCAGCGAAATGTCGCCAAAGCGGGAGAGCCTGCCACCGACCGAGGATGCGGAGAGAGGAGGCTGAAAGTCATGAGGAAGCCGCCTTGGTAGCGGATCTTCCGGCTGTCTTTTTCGGGCGTGACTGAGCCCGCCAAGAATCTGAGCTCTTCTGATCCTTTAGAGTCCTTTTGGACGAGGAGAATTGGGACCTGCCCGAGCCTCGAAAGGACCGAAACCCCGACTGACCTTTCCTCTGTTGGGGTTTGTTTTGTCTGGGCTGAGGTAAGGATGAATCCTTACCCTTGGCCTGTTTAATGATTTCATCCAAACGCTCACCAAACAGTCGGTCACCAGAAAAAGGCAAACTGGTTAAGCACTTTTTAGGAAGCAGAATCTGCCTTCCATTCACTTAACGACCAGGCTCTGCGTAAAAACACGGAGTTAGCGGACGCCACTGCCATACGGCTCGTAGAGTCTAGGACAGCATTAATCGCGTAAGACGCAAATGCAGACATTTGAGAGGTTAAGGATGCCACCTGCGGAACAGATGTACGTGTGACCGTGTCAATCCGTGTAAGACAAGCTGAAATAGCTTGGAGTGCCCCTACGGCTGCGAAGGCTGGAGCCAACGGCGTGTCTTAGCCTCATAGATGGATTCCGACCAGAAATCCATCTGTCTGTCAGTGGCATCTTTAAGTGCAGCCCCATCTTCCACTGCGACTATGGATCTAGCCGCAAGCCTGGAGATTGGAGCATGCCCCTTGGGACACTGGGTCCAGCCCTTGACCACGTCAGGGGACAGGGATAACGTGTATCCTAAGCCGTTTGGAGAAGCGCTTATCTGGATAAGCGTGGTGTTTCTGGACTGCCTCTCTAAAGTCAGAGTGGTCCAGAAAAGTACTTAAGTTACGCTTGGGATACCTGAATGGAATTTCTCCTGCTGTGAAGCTGACTCCTCCACTGGAGGAGCTGGGGGAGAAATACCCATCATTCTATTGATGGACGCTATAAGATCATTCACTATGGCGTCACTATCAGGTGTATCCAGATTGAGAGCAGTCTCCGGATGAGAATTCTGAGCAGCTACCTCCGCCTCATCACACAGAGAGTCCTCCTGCTGGGATCCTCCAGTGTGATGAAGTCGAGGGCCGCCCATAGTGAGCTCGCTTAGGCTGTCTGGGACTGTCGTCCGTGTCAGAGCCGTCACTCTGGGATGCCCGTGACACCCCCGGAGCTCGTAGTTGTTCCAACTGAGGGGGACCATGGATCAATGATTCAACAGTGCCCATGGTCTGAGAGATCTGTCTGGACTGCAAGGCTTCTAGTATCATAGCCATAGTCTCAGAAAATCTGTCAGTAAATACTGCAGACTCCGTCCCCATCCCCTGGACCATTAGCAGAGACTCCGGCTGAGTTGTATACAATGGGGGTCTATGTAACCTTCCGGCCGTATAGCCGTACATGCTGTACAGGCTGCATAGAAAACATGTGCTTCTGCACCCCTGTTTTACACAGACAATATGCTGTAATCTCCTCCGAACAAATCAAGGAGGGTATATACAAAAGTGCGACCAAACAGTGCAATGTATGGCGTATAAGCATATATCTATATGTGCACTTCGGCACTAGTGGAGTCAGCACCACAGGTGCTGCTTAACGCCTCCTCACAGCGGTTGTGTGACTATCCGAATCCCTGCCAGGGTCTTCCCAAACTTGTCTGTTTTCTCGCTACAGAAAAAAACTGACATGAATGGCTGCCGGCGTCCTGTGTAGAGGAGGAAGCTGTGGGCGTGCCTGAGAAAGTGCGGGAATCCGGTTTCACAGTGCACACAGTGAGAGGGGTGGAGTATGCAAAGCATACCCCAGCTCTCAGCGCTGCCGTGCTGTGCAGCGTCACGCCCCTACCCTGAGTGGCAGGCCTGTGGGCGGTAACGAAGTGAGACTAGGCCGCACAAGCCGGGGACTCGAGTGATAAGCGCGGCCGGCATATAAGCCCTGGTCGGCGCGGAAGTCCCCGGCGCACCACAAGTCCCAGCCGCCCCTGAAATAAAAATGGCAGCGGCGGTTAGCGCGGTAGTCCCCCAATATTCCAACACACCCAGCTACGCTGTAGTGTGCGATGGCACTAGTGCGGGCAGCGCCGCCGTCCCTGACGCACTAACACACCCAGCAGTGTTGCCGTGTGTCTGTGCGCGGTCCCCACAGGGACACAGAGTACCTCAACGTAGCAGAGCCATGTCCCTGAAGATACTCCGCTCCATGTCCAGCAGATTCCCAGGAGCTGTGGATGGAGCACGGCCTCAGTGCCTGGAGACCGATAAGATCCCACTTCACCCAGAGCCCTAAGGGGATGGGGGAAGGAAAGCAGCATGTGGGCTCCAGCCTCCGTACCCGCAATGGGTACCTCAACCTTAACAAACACCTCCGACAAAAGTGGGGTGAGAAGGGAGCATGCTGGGGGCCCTAGTTTGGGCTCTCTTTTCTTCCATCCGACATAGTCAGCAGCTGCTGCTGACTAACCAGTGGAGCTATGCGTGCATGTCTGACCTCCTTCGCACAAAGCATGTAAACTGATGAGCCCGTGATCCCACGGGGGGTGTATAGCCAGAAGGGGAGGGGCCTTACACTTTTAAGTGTAATACTTTGTGTGGCCTCCGGAGGCAGTAGCTATACACCCAATTGTCTGGGTCTCCCAATTAGGAGCGACAAAGAAAACCTATATAATGTCCTACCCCCCCACATAGTCTAAGCTGGCACCCTTTAGTGACTTTCATGTGGCACTAAAGGGTGCTTAGCCTTGTATTTAGCCATAAAATAAATAAATAATTAAAAAAAAACGACGTGAGGTCCCCCCATTTTTTTTAGCCAGCTAGGGTAAAACAGACGGCTGCAGCCTGCAGACCACCGCTGGCAGCTTCACCTTGGCTGATAATCCAAAACAGTGGGCACCCCACGCTGTTATTTTAAATTATATAAATAATTTAAAACAAAAAACGTGGGGTCCCCCCCATATTGGATCACCAGCCAAGGTAAAGCGGACAGCTGGGGTCTGATATTCTCAGACTAGGGAGGTCCACTGTTATTGGACACTCCCCAGCCTAAAAATAGCAGGCCGCAGCCGCCCCAGAAGTGGCGCATCCATTAGACGTGCCAATCCTGGCGCTTTGCCCCAGCTCATCCCGCGCCCTGGTGCGTTGGCAAACGGGGTAATATATGGGGTTGATGCCAGATGTGTAATGTCACCTGGCATCAAGCCCTGGGGTTGGTGAGGTCAGGCGTCTATCAGATACCCGACATCACCAACCCAGTCAGTAATAATTAAAAAATAGACAAAAAAAGTTTTATTTGAAAAAACACTCCCCACATAGCCTCTTTAACCAATTTATTGAAAAGAACAATCAATCCACGTCCGGCGTAATCCAATAAGGGGGGGGGGGGGGGTTGTCCCACGGCGATCCATACCATAGTCACTGTCCCAGTCAATGAAGAACAGAATGTTCCCCATTGGCTGGGAGAGCAATGCAGTGACCTGAGCTAACCTCAATAGGTCAGCTCAGGTCACTGCAGGGGATGACGAGCGCTGCCATCAGGAGTATAGATGAGATCATTACCTTCTGTGATCATCTCCTGTACTGCTGACGTCAGCGCTGTCACTGACTTCTATGCCCGCCGCGTTGTCAGAAGTATCGCGAGAGCCCGTGACGTCACCGCTAGTGACAGTCTCGGGCCGCTCGCGAGACGGGCATAGCCAGCAGTGACCGCGGTGACGTCAGGAGGCAGGAGATCGTCACAGCAGGTAATGATCTCACCTCCTGACAGCAGCGATCGTCATCCCCGCGGCTCCCAGCACTGCAGGATGTCAGTGTCTGCCTGCGCTGCAGCGTGACAGGCTGCTGACACTGCGGGCAGACACTGACACCCTGCAGTGCAGGCAGCCGAGAGGCCGGAGCGGGACACAGACTGCACGGGCACCTGGAGGTCGCACGGAAGCGCTTCTGTGCGGCGTCCAGGGAGTGTGACGTCTGTGTCCTGCTCCGCCTCCTCTTCCTGGCATAATGACATCGCTTCCTGCAAAACCGCAGGCAGCGTTGAGCATTCCCGCAGGTAAATCGCGGCCATTCCAGTGGTATACCGCACATCATTGCTACCTGCGGAATACCCCCGGAATACCGCAGGTACCTGCGGAAATTAATGGACATGCACATTTTCTCAAGAAAGTTTCTCGAGAAAATTTTCTCAAGAAATTTTCTTGAGAAAAATCCGCACAGTGCGCACAGCTATTTTTTTTTCTCATTGAATTTCATGGGAAATGTCTGCACAAAGATTGCAGACATTTCTCAAGAAATTTCCGGGGCAAATCCGCGGGTAAATCCGCAGGTAAAAAGCTCTAGTGCGCACATAGCCTAATGTCGAAAGACAAAACTTTGGCAGCAAATAGCCATGATTGAGTTGAGCTTGGGTTGATTATTGAATGTGGAATGCAGTACCATAGAATACCCACAAGATGGTGTTCGAGGACATAATATCAATGTACCAGGAAAGACTATAAAATATGATGTCTCAAATACATAAATCAGGTTATCAATCTCATAAATGACCTACCGTATGTAAGTTAATTAAATAAGAGAATGTTGGAAAGAAAGACAATGATGTGATGTGCAGTTTCCTGCTGTAAGCTCATCACGTGTTTTTACTCATCTTTAAATAAAGGTTACTGGCTTTACTTATTTCTGCTTTTTAGGAATAAGTTGACTCTGGCTATAACAGTAAATGGTACAATGTAATCATGGCTGCAAACCATAAAAAAAAAAAAAAAAAACAATAACCCCACTTACTTGACATTGTCAATTGCCAATTTCTGAGAGCAGCTTTTAAGTGGTTAAACAGCAGCAATCAGAAGTAGCTAACCACTGTTAGGTGTTACACAGCTGGCACGTGCCTGCTACTTAGTCACAGGAGAAATCAGAATACAAATATTACCTTTACCACGTCGTGCACCAAAGCAACTAGGGTTCTGTGGTTCATTATTCACAGTCTGAGGGATTTCTTGATATTTATCAGCCTGTGGTATCTCACGATGTATATGGTAGGAAAGATTCCTAAGGAGGCACACAACATTCTCCACAAGCTAGAGAAACAAAAAAAAAAAACCCACAAACAGCACCATAAATAGAAAGCGAGAAAAGAAATGTAAGAACTGATAAAATGGTTATATTACAATTAGTATGACAAAGGTCTAAAGAAAATGACAAGAAATGGTAATTTACAACTGCATTACTTTCGCTACATGAAGGAAAATATGAGCACAAACATGGCCAGGGAACAGTGAAGAGCCCAAGTGTCGGCACCTCAGACAGACCACGGATAGATTATAAATGTTTAAGACCACAGTTTCCCTTTAATCTTGTTGCATATTTAAAGAGGTTCACAACATAACTTTTCAGTAGGATAAAACTACTGCTCTGTGACAGTGTAGTCTGCCAACAGTCAGCTTGTTTTTTGCCCTTTCAGTGTCTAGCACGAAGCCAGCTAACTTTTCATGTAAGTGAAATCAATTATACCTTGCTGTCAGCTTGCCCATGGCCCACCTCTGAACGCAATATGTGGACCACAGAATCCACAAGCCCCTCACACTCTCTCATTTTTCTGCGTGCTTCAGAACGCTCAGATGAGATATTCCTAAGGAAAAAAAACAAGATAAATGAAGAGTTATCACAATTACCGTATTTTTCGCACTATAAGACGCACCGGACTATAAGACGCACCCTTGTTTTAGAGGAGGAAAAAATAGAAAAAAAATAAAATTAAAGTAAAAGAATGTGGTCATGACACTGTTATTTTACTGCTGACAGTGTTACCGAGGTAATAATATCCCCAAATTCTGTCATCATAGCCTCCATTCTGGGTACCTTCCAGGTATATATGGCCCCCATCGTGGAATATGTATGTTCCCCATCATTATATGTGTGATCCTCCAATCTGGGGTGTGTGTGTGTATATACTTATAGTGTGAGTGTGTGTGTGTGTGTATATAGTTATATAGTGAGAGTGTGTGTGTGTATATAGTTATATAGTGAGAGAGTGTGTGTGTATATAGTTATATAGTGAGAGAGTGTGTGTGTATATAGTTATATAGTGTGTGTATATAGTTATATAGTGTGTGTGTGTGTGTGTGTGTGTGTGTGTGTGTGTATATAGTTATATAGTGAGAGTGTGTGTGTGTATATAGTTATATAGTGAGAGTGTGTGTGTGTATATAGTTATATAGTGTGTGTGTATATAGTGTGTGTGTGTGTGTGTGTGTGTGTGTGTGTGTGTGTGTGTGTGTGTGTGTGTGTGTGTGTGTGTGTGTGTGTAAATATATATATGATCCAACCCCATCCAGGTGTACAGTAATGCCTTTATATACTATATTATTTATTGCCTTACTTTTACTGATGTGATGCTCACCATGTTTCAGTTTGATCCTGGCATAACAAAGTCTGCCATATCTCAAGGACCTGCAGTGATGTAAGAAGAGGCAGGGCACTGTGCTGTTCTGTACTGCTCTGGCCCACCCCTCTGCATTACATCACTGTAGGTCCTTCTCAGCTACGGGAGACTGTTTCTAATGCAGAGGCAGTAGCAAAGTGAAAGTAATTTGAGCCCTCAGCACAGAGACTGCGGCTGTGCTGTGATGGTATGCCGTGTGCTCTGGCCCGGACACTGCAGCGATGTGCAGTTCTTCCGGGCCAGACATGACTGAAGCGGCTCCCTGCTCCTGCCTCCTACACAGTGGACACAGTCTCCCCAGCCACTGCAGGAAGCCGGGGGCTGGAGCTCCCACGTGTGACCGCTGTTTACATTAAACAAGTATTCATTAGCTGCTCCTCACACCCGCTGACTGCAGAGAGAGGTGAGCGGGGAGCAGCTAATGAATATTCCTTTACTTTAAGCAGCGGGCACACGTGGTTTCTCCAGCCGTCGGCTTCCTGCAGCAGCGACCCTCGCTGCCTCCTGTGATCCCACTGCATAGCGCTGACTCCGTACAGCTCCCTACCCCGCAGCTTCAGACCATAAGACGCACCCCACACTTTCCTCCCAAATTTTGAGGAAAAAAAGTGCGTCTTATGGTCCGAAAAATACGGTAAAAGGAAGATTTAGGCTGCGTTTAGGCTCTAGGCTCACGATTCCATCTGCGGTTCTGTGTAAATCTCCCTCCCCCTAAAAAACAAACAAACAAAAAAAAACTAAGCCACAAAATCCAATGAGGTGTTTGAGATATGTAAATTCGAACTATGTTTGTGGAGTATTGTGGAAAGATGCAGAGGAGTGGACAAATCACCTAACTAGAAAGCTTGGACCCAACACCTACTGAAAGAGTAACGTCAGTTGTATACGGAATATTTTGACTACTTTTTTTTGTCTTTTTTGTTATTTACATGAATTTAGAGACTAATGAATATCCAGAAAAACACATGCTGTTTCTGACAATATGTACCTTTATTAAAAGGGGTTGTCCACCTGTGAGGACACTACGCTTTTTATTTAAAGGAGTTGTCCAGTTACCAAAACAGATTTTTTTTTTCTGATAAATCTTGCCAATATGTGCCTCTTCACACATCTATTATGTTTTTTCAGCAATATTACCTTTTATTGTGCTCTAGCAGCACATCCTCATTACTGGCTCCAGCTCTGATGGGGTAATCTCTCTTCTGACTTCCTGGGTTCAGTTCCTACAACTCCCATAATTCTTTGTGGCTCTAGGGCTTTACCGAACACACCCTCTGTATCTAACACACCCACTCAGCTCTCCTCTCCACCCAAAGACTCCTCCCTGCCTCTTTCCAGTGTGGATGCACTGAGAGCAATCACAGCAGAAGCTCCCAGCTCTGCACAACCAGGGGAAGAAAGCGTCTATCTTCTGCTTGTTCTCATAGTTCATAGTGTGAGTGTGTGTGAGTGTGTAAGTGTATATGTGTACAGAAATTATGATTATTAGCCGGCGCAACATGTGAAAAAAATAATTGGGGGGGAAAAAAAAAAAAAATGAAGGGGTCATGAGATTGCTTTTTTCCCCTCTTGCCTAGTCTGTGTGTCGTCCGTATCATCTGTGTGGCATGATTTTGCAGGCTACTTTCACATCAGCTTTTTTTTGCCTGTAGGCAAAAACAAACAAACAAACAAACCGCATATGACCGAATCCTGTGGATTAAATGTGCAGTGGGTAAGGAGTGATGGAAGAAAGGATCCGGCACAATTATATAATAAAAACATCAAAAATCTTTATTTCCATGGTTAAAAAAGTACCTGTGGAGACCAAGCGGTGTACCTCACAAGACACTTAACGCGTTTCGGACTGTGGTAAACACAAGAGAGTCCTTAATCATAAGGCTTATGATTAAGGGCTCTCTTGTTTTTACCGCAGTCCGAAACGCGTTAAGTGTCTCGTGAGGTACACCGCTTGGTCTCCACAGGTACTTTTTTTTTTTTTTTTTTTTTTTTTTTTTTATCATAAAGGTTTTTATTGAGTTTTCAGAAAAATACAACTTCTCATACAACAACATCAAGAACAGGAGCATTGAGTAGCAAGAGGTGGAATAGCCTCGAGCCATTATCAGAATATCAATCTGGGACATTAAATACCCCTTACAACAACAACCTGAACATAGGAGCAGGGAGGGAGGGGGGAAAGAGAGGGGGTGGGGGAAGCAGCTCTACAAGACATTCTTAGGCATAATCAATTTATTTATGGTGTAGGTGTCGGTATCTAGGGGAGGGCCGTTGCATAAAGGGAAGTGGCCCACGGGTGCCATTGTTTAAGTCTCACCGTTCTCTTCTCTAGGTTGGGGGCCAAGTTGGTTTCGTATAGCCAGTGTAGGTTGATCCTCTCAATTAGATCTCTTTTTGTAGGGGGGCTCACCGACCTCCACTTGTATGCCACACAGTACCTGCCAGCTATGAGAATGTGAGAAATGATGTTTTTTTAAAAGATCCGGGATCCCATCTAAGCCAATGTGTAGCACCGCTAAGGTTGGGTTTGGAGAAAGGCGGAGACTAGTAACCTCATGGATTAGATTGAACACCTCCTGCCAGAAGTTAGATAACTTAGGGCAAAACCACCACATATGACATAAGGTGCCCCTGTGGTTGCAGCCCCTCCAGCACAGTGGTGACACATGTGGGGAAAAAGAAGCCAGTTTAGTAGGGGAGTTGTACCACCTCAGATGAACCTTTTTTAATTGCTCTATATGATTGAGACAAGAAGAGAACTTGTGGATCCATTTTGAGGCCGCGAACCATTCTTGCGGCGGAAGCGGAGAAGCTAGATCTTTTTCCCATTTGAGCATATACGGCAATTGTTTGTCCGGTTGTGGGGAGTTTAGCATATTATGGATATATGAAAGGCCTTTGATTTTGCTATTTTGAAAGAATTTTTTAATTGAGGCGTGGTCAGCTGTCGTGGGAGCCGGGAGATGAGGAGCGGACTGAAGAAAGTGACGTATTTGAAAAAACTGGAATAGACTGTGTCGGGGAAGGTTAAATTTATCACACATTTCTGAGTACGGGAGTAGGACGCCTTCTCTATAGAGATCTGCTAGGGTGATTGGACCTCCACGTGTCCAGGCGGCAAGATTCAAGTTTGGAATGAAGGCTTCTAGCGATCTAAGGGGAATGCTGGGACCTAAAGCATGTGACACTGGCTTGCTCCACAAGGACCAAGCTTTCTTTAGAGCTGCTGTGGTGGGTAGAAGATCGCCGGGGGACGAAGGGGTTAGGAGCAGGGAGTCTATGAATTGTTTAGGGGAGTGGACCTGTGCCCAGGTGTACTCAATCTGTAACCATCTTAAGTCTGAATCATTCCTCCACCAATCTCGAGCCGGTTCCAGGATAGCGGCTCTGTGGTATGTTAGAATATTAGGAATACCCATTCCTCCACCACTTAACGGGGCATGCATGCATCTCAGGGCTATTCTAGGTTTTTTCCCAGCCCATATAAATTTACTCATTAGCGAATGAATTTTGGTGAGATACCGTTGCGGAATTGTTAGGGGCAGGCACCGAAGTAAGTAGATAATTTTTGGGAGGCAGATCATTTTAAAGGTCTGCATTCTCGCCACCCAAGAGAGCGGGAGAAGAGAAAGGCGAGTAAGTTCTCTATCCAGTGAGGTGTGCAGGGTCAGCAGATTTTTCCGGATCACGGAGTGTAGCGGGGCCAGTATAATACCCAGGTAGGGGATACCCTCGTCTTCCCATTTGAAAGGGTAAAGATGAGAAAGAGTGGCTCTAGTTGAGGCGGGCAGGAAGAGCGGAAAAATTAAGGACTTGGTAATATTAAGCTTGTAATACGAGACTTGAGCGAAGGAGGACAGGATCTCCATTACGTGTTTTAGGGACACCTCTACATTAGTGCAGGATAAAATCACATCATCCGCATATAGACTGATCACATGGTTTGTACTCCCCACTCGAATCCCCGAGATCCGAGGGCATTCACGGATAGTCTGCGCCAGAGGCTCTATAGCAAGGGCATAGATGATAGGGGAGAGCGGACACCCCTGGCGTGTCCCATTGGATAATTCAAAACTCCGAGATATAAATCCGGATGCCAGAACTTTGGCGTTAGGGTTAGAGTATAGTGCCATTATGGCGGTAAGTATGGGGCCTTCAAATCCAAACTTGGCCAGTACAGATTTCAGATATCCCCAGTGCACCCTGTCAAACGCCTTCTCTGCGTCCAAGGACAGGAATACACTGGGGATTTTCCTCCCCTCAGCCACCGCAATCAGGTCCAGCATACGTCTCGTCCCATCTTTCGCCTGCCTCCCCGCCACAAACCCCACTTGATCCGGGGAAATCAGTGATGGAAGGACTTTATGTATTCTAGCTGAGATTATTTTGGCGTACAATTTTAAGTCGCAGTTTAGGAGGGATATTGGCCTGAAGTTTCCTGGTGATGTAGGGGGTTTTCCTGGCTTTGGCAGGGTAGTTATAATGGCCTCTAGATTATTTGGTGAAATATCTGCTGTGGCTCGCCAAGAGGAGAAAAGTCTCAGGAGGAAAGGAGACAGGGTTTCAGTGAATTGCCTATAATAGGAGTTAGTGAGGCCGTCTGGGCCTGGAGCTGAATTTCTTTTGGCTGTGATCACCGCCTGGCGAACCTCTTCCAGGGAGAAAGGGGAATTTAGTTGCTCTAGATGTACTGTAGATAACCGAGGAAGATTAATATTGTTTAAGAAGGAATTAATTGCCGATTGGGTAGGCTTTGGGGCAGTGGGGTCATTTTTAAGGTTGTAGAGAGACTGATAAAAATCAGCGAATGCATTGGCTATTTCCGTTGGGTTGCGTATTGTGGCATTAGAACCCGTCACGAGGTATTCAATTTTGTTTTGCATTTCTCGTTTTTTAACCCTCCTGGCTAGTAAGGCACCCGCCCTGTCACCCATCATATAGTACCGCTGTTTGAGGGATCTTAAATTTTTCTCATAGTCTACCATCAGCAATTGGCGGAGCTGTGTTCTTAGTTTCCTGAGTTCGTCAGATGTTGACATGTTTGGGGCAGATTTATTGTGGGCTTCTAAAAGCGCTATGTGGGACAGTAGAGCTTTGGAAGTTGCCTGACGCCTCCTTTTCTCCCTAGTGGCAATTTTGATGAATGACCCCCTAATAAAGGCCTTGTGTGCAGACCATAGCGTTTCCTCTGTCACCTCCTTGTTGTCATTAAATTTAAAAAACTCTGCGAGGTCGGCCTGCAACTCCTCAGAGAGTTGTCTACAGGCCAGGAGGGAGTCATTCATGCGCCACCGGGTAAAAACGGGCGTGCGGCTTTGCTCCTGGACTGTCAGGTATATGGGGGCATGGTCCGACCAAGCTATAAGTCCAATTTTTGAATCTGAGCAATCCAAAATAAGTGAGCTTTCAACCAGAAAGTAGTCCAATCTGCTGTATGAGGTGAACCGAGGTGAGAAGAATGTGTAGTCCCTCTCATTGCATGTTGGTATCTCCATATATCATGGAGATGCCTTTCTGAAATTATTGTGCTCATTTCCTTCCTCTTTACAGCAGTATTGGAGCAATCCAGAGTGCTGGACATTAACATGTTAAAATCCCCGCAGATTATTTGCTTACCCTCTGTAACGGATGAAAGCTTGGAAAGAAACCTCCGCAGAAAGCTGATCTGACCAGAGTTGGGGGCGTAAAGGGTTGCAATAGTATACTTCGATCCATTTATGGAGCAATTAATAATGGCGTATCTACCTTCAGGGTCTAAATGTTGGGAATGTAGTGTGAACGCAACAGTATTTTTTACACAAATGAATACTCCAGCCTTTTTTTTTTCCCACAAGCCAACAGTATGAAAGGAAATTTAGCATTATTTAACCTGTGCGAGTCCCCCTGGAGGAGATGAGACTCTTGACCACAAATCACGTCACATTTGGATTTAACCACTTCCCGCCAAAACATGGATCTCTTGGCCGGCGAGTTCAGGCCCCTAACATTTATAGACATACAGTTCAGTACCATTGTACATGAAAAAAAGTCTCTTGCCTAGAGCTGCGGGGGAGAAAGGAAGGTTAGGCAGGAAAGAGGTAACACTGACAACATTAACATCACTAACATTACTGATGTAGGGAGCATCAGTCCACATAGAAAAAAGCCCAAAAGGGGGCCTGCGGTATGGTGGAAATGTACCGCCATGGGGGCTCAGGGTCCTGGTTGAACAGAACCAGCGGACCTTAAAAGTAGCAACTAAGTCTCAGCCGCGACTCAGACATATCACATAACTCACGCGACGGACCAATCTTCATTCACTTTATCCCTTTGGGATGATCCTGTGGCTCTTGGAGATCTGGCCGGGAGATTTGCCATGTTCCATGAGGATAGGAGCTTTGCCAACTGTTGTGGGGAATGGCAGACGTGGGTGTTTCCTGCACGGAAAAGCAGGATCTTTACAGGGAAACCCCATCTATAGGATATAGCTTCATCCCTGAGAATTTTGGTATAAGGGGCAAATTCCCTCCTTTTTGCCAGGGTTCCTGCTGACAGATCCGGAAAAATGGACAGGTGCCGGAATTGCTCAGACAGAGGTGGCCTCCTTCTCAGGGCTTGCAGCAGGGCTTCTTTGGTCTTGTAAAAGTGCAGGCGAGCCAAAGTGTCCCGGGGGGCATCAGCACTGAGGGATTTAGGCTTAGGGACTCTGTGTATTCTGTCCACCAGGAAATCAGTTGCAGACAGGTCTGGGAGCAGCTCCTGCAGCAAGGAGCCTAGAAAGCTCTGCAGCCCCTTGTCTGGTATGGCCTCTGAATTCCTCTGATTCTTATGTTGTTTCTGCGGGACCTGTCCTCTAAATCCAAGACCTTGGTATGGAGCTTTTGCACTTGTTCCTCCAGTGCTGCATTAGCATCAATGAGGCTATTGTGTGACTTTGTCAGCTCCTGCATTTTAGTTTCAATGTGTGCTGTGCGACTGCCTATGGCAGTGATATCTCCCCTCAGCTCAGCCACCATATCTTTCCAATCCTGCTGCAGTGATGAGCGGAGGGCACTGAGCAGTTTCTGCATGGTACCTTTGGTAAGCGGTATATCTGCAGCGTCTGTGTCCAAGTCTGGGCCTGCTGTGGATCCCCTCCTGGATGAGCGTGAGGAAGCTGTGGAGGAGGATGCTGCTGCCATTTTCCCTCGTCTCCCGTGCTGGAGAAGAAGTCTGTAACTTTCGCCGGGGACGGCTTCTTCTGGGACTTTCCCCTTGGCATGCCACGTTCCTGGGTACCTCCGCAGCACTTTCCCCCCGTGTGCAGAGAGATTGGTGCCACTGGTGAGCCGCAGTGAGCCGGTTAGGAGTCGAGGTGGCTGGAGCTCAGCAGCTAGGTGACCGGTGCCATTAGCAAGCAGGCCACGCCCCCACAGGTACTTTTTTAACCATGGAAATAAAGATTTTTGATGTTTTTATTATATAATTGTGCCGGATCCTTTCTTCCATCACTACTTACCCTCGTATTACCGGCTGGGGACCTCCCGGTGGATGCCGTGCATTTGTAGACTTCAACACTCAGACAGCAGGTGAGCTGAAAAATCTCTTTTCTCTACGTTCATTAAATGTGCAGCGCATGCAACCTTTTTACCAGATCCTTCTGCAGCGGGACACAGAATTTATCAGCCGACACTGGAGTCAGCTGACTCCTGATCTCACAGCCAGCACAAGCTGCAATGGCTGCAGGTTAACAGCAGTCACTGCCTGCTGCCGATCACATGTGACAGTGTGCGGGCTGTGTGTACAGGAGTTCAGCTGAGTTCAGATCAGCTGACCCCAGTGTCGGCCGATTAGGCTGGGGCCACAAGGGGATTACTGCGATCCCCTCGTATGACACTCAGCTCACGCTGGCAGTACAGCAGAGCTGAGTGTCATGCGTATGTCCCTGCGACTGAGGTCCGACTGTGCGAGCGGACCTCAGCTGCGGGGGGATGTCCGGCACTCAGGAGGGGCGGGCGGGCCGGCACCGAGGAGGGGTGGGAGGGATTTCTCTCCCTCTCTCCTCCGTAGTTGGCTATTGAGATTCTCGCTCTGCACTCGCGGTACACCAATGTACCCGTAAGTGCAGTGCGATTTTTCTCTCACCCCATACACTTGAATGGGAAAAAGAGAAAGAGTCTTGCATTACAATTGCAGCATGCTGCGATTGTTTTCTCGGTCCGATTAGGGCTGAGAAAATAATTGCTCATGTGCGCTGATACACAGGCTAATATTGGTCCGAATCGAATGCGATGTTCTATCGCACTCCACTCGCACAGTTTTTCTCGCCGTGTGGCTTAGGCCTTACTTGTTCTGTGTCCCCCTGCATCCATCGCAGCGTGTGCGGGGCTGGAGTTCAGCTGAGTTCAGATCAGCTGACTCCAGTGCTGGACTAAACTCAGGTGACCTCACAGCCCGCACATGCTGCAATGGATGCAGGGGGACACAGAACAAGTAATCAGCCGACACTGGAGTCATCTGATTACTTGTTCTGCTGGTGCTGTGGTCAGGAGTAGGCATGAGTGAGCAGTAAAATTCCCTGGTGCTCGATGGGCGAAGCCCATGTTGATTTTTTTTTTTTTTTTGTTTTTTAAAAAAAAAAAGAAAAAACAAACAAAAACTCAAATATAGGGTTAGGGGTATAAAAAAAAAAAAAAGTCTGGGCTCTCGCTGCATTTTCTATTGTTAAGGGTAACCCAAGCAGCTACTGGCTGCTAACCCCCGCTGCTTGGTGTTACATTCACTGGCAATGGAGAATCCAGGGAAGCCTTTTTTTTTTTTTTTTTTTTAAATAAAGGTTATTGCCTAAAAACTTAAAAAAAAAAAACAAAAAAAAAAACGACGTGGGCTTCACCATATTTTGTGTACGCTAGCCAGGTACAGCAGGCAGGTACGGGCTGCCCCCAACCCCCAGCTGGGAACCAAAAATATAGGGAAGCCCCTTTTTTTTTTTTTTTTTAAATTATTTAATAAATTTCATGAAAAAAAAAAAAACGTGGGCTTTGCTCATCTTTTTGTGTCCAGCCAGGTACAACTAGGCAGCTGGGGATTGAAATCTGCAGCGCAGGGTGGCCTAAGCTTTCTGGGCCCCCCGCTGCGAATTGTAGTCCACAGCCGCCCCAGAAAATGGCGCTTTCATAGAAGCGCCATCTTCTGGGCGC